>NC_056725.1:1085987994-1086172994 GCF_019279795.1 Protopterus annectens
TACTCAGCCAGACAGCAATGAGACTTCCATAACTAGAAAGTGATGCTCCACCTGCTGAAAGATAATATCCATTTATTTGTTTGTCTATTTGATTATTGGTTTGTTGACCGGGGCAGAGCATTGATTCTAGTAGGCCATTTTAGGCTCAGCCCATGGTTTACTACCAGCAGTACATGGCAAAGCATTTAAATGGAGACATGAACCAATACCAGAGACATTGGAAAGAATGGAGTACTGGGTAATCACCTGGGGGCTGATGTTAGTGTTAAGTCATCCCAACAGTTAGTCTGACATGTAAAATGAATTGCAGTAAAAAATTCAAATGGCTCATAGCACCATACAAATACAAGATGTGTGTATACCTCACAGTAGCAGGAAAAGGGTGTGGAGACACTAATGTTGGTGTTACTGAAGTTATAGAATTATGGTTTGTTATTTTTTTATACATTTGCAGCACCTTGGATCATATTCCTCCCTGTTTTATTATGTTTGATATTTTTAGAAAGCTGCAACATGGCATCATATTAATTGATTAAGGCTTTTGACAGTTTTAAAATTAAGGTAAAGCATCCACATAACAAATGATATGCAAATTACAAAGTATCAGTAAAGAATATGGATAGATAGAGGACAGAGGGATAGATAGCTAGATAGATAGATAGATAGATAGATAGATAGATAGATAGATAGATAGAGGACAGACAGATTGATTAAAATGGCTAAGTATTTTGATGAAGAACTTTGAAGATGCAACCTTATTTTTATATATATATATATATATATATATATATATATATATATATATATATATATGTGTGTGTGTGTGTGTGCAAAAAAGTATATATCCATATCTGTATATATATGTGTGTATATTTCTATACACCGATCTTTCTCTCACTCTCCCTCTGTATGTATTTCAGCCATGTTCCCATATCAACAGAATATTTTTGGCCCAGCCCAGAGACACAGAACTGACAGAATTACCATAAGTAATGAAGTACCATGAACCAATTAATCTGTGTATCACCACTTTCCAGTTTAATTTGTTTTCCTTTTCTATATCCGACCACATATTGCTGCTGGTATTTTCAATTACCTTCTTAGTGAATCATTAGGTTAATCAATGTCACACAAGCCAAAGTCAAGCTACTGAATTGCGAAGAAATGGCAATCTCCCAGCTGCTACAGTATTTGATTAAACAGCATGGTATGATCTGCTTCAGAATTCGAAACACCACCTACATGCCCGTCTACATGATTACTGCACTGAGATTTAAATACTGAAGAATCCATTCAAATACTTAGAAGTACTACACACACACACACACACACACACACACACACACACACACACACACACACACACACACACACACACACACACACTCACACACACACACATACACACACACACACACACACACACACACACACACACACACACACACACACACACACACACACACACACACCATTGGAAGCACATATTTGGAGGTATTAAACACACATATACTTACACACCCCTAGGACGTGCATATTTAGAGGTATAACACACATTTCACTGAAGTCCTCAAGCAAAAAATGATCCTTACAGCTGTGTGCTCTATTAGCTACAGACTTTACACATGCAAGTCACCTGAGTTTTATATGAAAACAGAGAAAGAAAAGGTCATATTATCAGGAATTGGGATTTGACTTATGCATTCATTTATCTTTACCTTTTATAATCATGTAGACATTACTAGGAATGTCAAATCATATCTTTAGGACAAATTATTGTTGCTGCATGCATATAAGACTCATCACAGAATACTTACCTCTTTGGAGAAACATTTTTTTTCATAAGAGATGTGAAGAAAAAAGTGCTCAATTAATAGAAATCCACCATTTTTTTAAGACATAAAGAAGGCAGGCAAACATAAGTATTCATCTAATGTTAGTTAATCGGACTTACATAACATTATAAGTATATTATATCCAACAGTAACTGTGCAACTTGAAGCAATATATGTGCATCTTCAATCATGCCTTACAAAGAAGCTTAAAGTGCCTATTGTGTAAGTGACATCATAAAAAAAAAATCACTGACATGCTTAACTATAAATTCATGAATTTAAATCTTACTGAACATGTCTGCTTTACATGCTGCTTGAATGTGAAGGTGGTCTCCACATGAATGTGCCTATACGATGCGTACATGTTTATAGTGCAAACATAATACTCTCACTCCACTCAAATTCAGTCTCAACAGCTATACAGGTCATATGAAGGCATGCATACTGTTCATCTGGGCACCAAGTGCTAGGCTTAATTTCATCAGATCTATATATACATATTGTGACTCCCGTGCCCTGGCTCAGCAATCAAGGAGCCTCAATTCTCACCACTAACACCAGTGAGGGGCGTCTCATATAGGAGGAAAGGATAACAAATACACACAGTAAAGTGTAATAGAGATCACAGACAGTTTGGGGCTGGTCACTCCCTTGCTCTCCAGGTCCCCAATAAGACTCCCCACTGGCACAGCTATAGGGTCCAAATCTCAGCCTAATGGGCAAGCTAAAATCTCTAGTACCCTCTCTGTCCAACCAGTGCTTTGTGTCTCTGCCCAAGTAGCTGACACACACACACACACACACACACACACACACACACACACACACACACACACACACACACACACACACACACACTTTGAGAAGAGGTTATACAACCACACAGACACTCCTGGGGAAGGCTGGCACAGGTTCTCCAACCGTGCCCCTTTTTCCCAGACTATACAGTAGTATCAGCTGCCACCACCCACTAATATTTATCAGCTACTCAAAGGCCCTTAAAAGGGTGTCCAATTATTACAGTGCAATATTATTATCCAATTGGTAGTATAGCCCAGGGCTAAAGCTATTGAAGTGGCTTTGTACAATTTTACCAAAGGCATGCAAGTACTCTAAAGAGCTTAAATTATCTCTACAGAAACAGCCGCAGTTGAAAGGGTTTAAAAATATTTAATAACAAATAGTCAAAACACAAGACAATACTTTTTACTATACAGTGCTAGTCAAGTGTTCAGAGATCACAGAAAAACACTCACTCTGTCATTGTCCATGTTGATGTGAATGACCTGAGATGTACCTCCCTGGACTACATGAAAAGAGACATGGAAGAGCTCTCTGATCTTGTAGCCCAGGCAGGTATGATCCTAGCCCTGAGTAGCATTCTGCCATCACCCAGAATGATACCGCAGTACAAGGACAAAATGATTGACTTCAACAATTGGTTAAGCTTCTGGTGTCATTCTAAGGGGATCCAGTATCTGTCTGCTTGGGATGACATGGTCGACAGACCATGATGCTTTGCCACAGATGGCCTGCACCTGTCGCCCATGGGATTCTGGATACTGGCTAAGGCTCTTGCTGCCTCTATAGTGCCTTTTTTAGGCAGGGTTCAAATAACAAATTCACCACCATAACAGGAACAGGCAAACAAAAACTGAAGGTAATGCTACTCAATGCTAGAAATTAATCTCAAAATGCACTCACTCGAGGCACTTCTTAAAATGGAGAACATCGATATCTGTGCAGTGACTGAGACCTGGTTCAAGGCTCCAGAGAGCACCCCTGCACTACCAGGCTATAACTCATGCCACACTTTTCGGCCATGTAACCTGGACCGAAACACCAAAGGTGGAGGTGTGTCCATATTCATTAAGGATATCCACACCTCCAGGTTAGTTGCTCAGCATAATGCATCCAAGGTTATCCAAGTGCAACTAACTCTGGGCAAAACTGCAATCCAAATTGTAGCTTGCTACAGATCCCCCACCATGCCCCAGGATTCCCACTCCACTTTTCTTGATGTACTGGAAAATATTAGGTTTCAACCAAACAGCCTAATAATGGGCGACTTCAACTACCCCACCATTTACTTGGAAAACCACTTGTGTACCAACTCCTTAGCTCAACGCTTTCTGGAATTCATAAACTCCAATGCCCTAGATCAACTTATCCACACCCCCCACCAGGGGCAACAATATCCTAGACCTAGTCATTATCAACATGAGTGACCAGTGTTCCACACCTGAAGTCAACTCCTCGTAGGTCTGATCTGACCATAAGCTTATCACCCTTGATATCCACATCCTGCCCCCACCCCCCATTAAGGAAACCACAGTAAAAAAATTCTCCAAAGCCAACTTCATGCTTCTTAAGACAGAAGTGGTGAACTTCATGACACCCATGCAGATGGACAATACAGTTACAACTGCTGAATCCTACACAAATGCACTCTATAAGCACTTAACACGAGTGCATGGATAGTGCTATCCCAAACAGAACCAAGATGCTATCCTCCAAAAAAAGGAAGCCAATCTGGTGGTCCCCTGCCATAAACAAACTGTACAACAGAAGGAAGAAACTGTTGCAAAAGAGAGTAAAATCCCATGAGTGGAGGAGCTCCCTGGTCAGCCTCAGTAAGAAGCTGAGATCCCTTATAAGATCCTCCAAAGCTAGCTACGAAAACAAAATCGCCACTAAATCCAAGGACAACCACAAAGCATTCTATAGCTATGTCAAGAATCTAGATGGCAACACCCAGATCTGCTCTGAGTTACAGCACAAAGGCACGAAAATTACAGAACCAATTGATATTGCCAACATCCTGGCAGATCGGTTCAGTGCTAACTTTACCCCCCTCTCACCCCCTAAAGGGCCCATATCTATACAGGAAGAATGCAGAGTCCCTGTAACCAAAACTATGCAGGTAAAAGCTGTACTCTCTAAAGCCAAAAACACAGCAGCCATGGGACTGGACAACATCCCAGGCTGTGTTTTACATGAACTTCAGAACAAACTGGCTCCCCACTTAAGCACCATGTTCAGTAATAGCCTTGCATCAGGCTTTGTGCCCACTGAATGGTGCACAGCAACAGTTATCCCACTCCACAAAGGGGGAGCCACCACTGATCCCGGGAACTATCAACCTATTAGCCTGACAAGCCTGGTCTGCAAGGCCATGGAACATATCATCATGGAACTCATAAACAAAGACATTGGTAACCTCCAAACTCTGGATCCCACCCAGTTCGGGTTTGTGAAAGGCAGATCATGCCTCCTGAACCTGACTGACTTTTTTGAGGCAGTCACCAAAGCTGTGGATGAGGGTAAGGTGGTTCACACAACCTATCTTGACCTCACCAAGGCTTTCAACACCATCCCCCATTATGGAATTATAGCTAAACTCACTAAACTAGGTATAAATCCCTATGTTACAAGATGGGTTGCCAACTGGCTCACTGACAGAACCCACACTGTAAAAGTTGCAGACTCCAAATCTGACCTCAAGGCAGTGATAAGTGGAATGCCACAGGGTTCCGTCCTGGGACTTCTCCTGTTTTGTATCTACTTCTCTGAAGTACAGGCTAACACAGAAGGCCTCTGGCTGATGAAGTTCGCAGATGACTGCAAACTAGGAGCCATAGTCAAGTCCCCAAATGATGTGGACATCCTACAGAAGGGCCTCACTGAGACAGATGCCTGGTGTCAGAACCATGGCCTCAAGCTCAATGCCAAAAAGTGCAGTGTCATCCCCTTTGGTAAAAACTCTGTACCCATGAACTACCACATAGACAGCAATCTACTTAACACTGAATGCGTGATAAGAGACCTTGGGACCCAGGTGGACAGTAGTCTCTCCTTTGATAGTCGCATCGCCACAGTAGTCAGGAAGTCCTTCTACGTGGCACACCTCATCATAAAAGGGTTCTCATCCAGGAAAAAAGAGGTCATTGTTCCCCTCTACTCGTCAGTCATTAGATCCATTATAGAGTACAACTCCCCTTTTGGAATGTACCTCACAAGACATCTGCAGCAGCTGGAAAGGCCACAGACGTACCTCACAAAGAGGATTACTGGCCTCAAACAAACGCCCTACACTGACAGACTCAAAAAACTCCAGCTTTACTCCGTAGCATATCGTCTACTCCGAGGTGTTCTCTGCCTAACATATAAAGCTATGCCAAACCCAGAGCTGTTGGACATGCTACACCTAAAGAAATCCCAATCCCTTCAAGCTACATGCTCTAGGGACCTAAACCTTGTCACCACAATAAACAGGACATGCTGGAGGGATAGATTCCTGACCCAGAGACTTTCTACACTCTGAAACAGGCTACCCATCTATGTCAAGCAAAGTTCTTCATTAGCACTCTTCAAGAAAAATCTTGATGAGTGGATGGGAAATAGGAAATACACCCCGGGGATCACTTATGTGCCTCTGCTGGACAGTGGCACAGGAAAATAACTTTCTTGGGTGGCGTAAGCTATGGTACCTACTGGCTAGGCTTACGTAGGCCCTTGGGCCGATAGCCTAGTACCTACCTATGAACCTATGAACCTATGAAAAATTCAGTAGTACAGTTCTGTCATCACAGAAAAACACTTAGTCTAATCTTTCTAGTTTCAAGCTATTTCTAAGAGGAAACACAAGTCAAATATAAACTTACATATAGAGCAAGACAGTGTTGATGAGTTGGATGGTCAGGACAAAAATGCTTAATGCTCTCTGATTCTTTCTGTTTTTAAAATCACATTCCTGGTTCATATTACATCATTCTTCACACTTCCTTGGGTTCCCAGGCTAACAGAAACTGCATTTACATTCTTCACCTCTGGGCAGAAACTAGAGCAATAAAGGACATTTATGCATGCAAATTCTGGCTATTAACTCTGGCATTAAAACAATAGGCAGGATGCCCCACTTTAGACTCACTGGCTCCGAGTCCTAACATCAAAGGGTCATAACATGCTTTACTTGGTCAGTAGAGTGCACTGTTGTTACATTTTTTTTTTCAGTTCCACATGTAACACTATTTTTACTATTTAAGACAACAAGCCTGTGACTTACATTAATATTTACAGATGACAGAATTATCTCCAAAACTATATCTGGCTAGGCTGGCAGCCTTCACCTATCTTCAGCCAATCTTCACAGATGTCTCAGAATTTAGTGCTACAGATTTATGAGAAAAGGTATCATTAGTTCAATTCACTAGCTACATTCTGGAAGTTCATTAGTTATTAGCACACACAAACTAGGATGCAGATTGTCCATGTATAGTCTGATTCTTGTGTATGTTCTTCAAGTGTAAGGGTAAGTGTAAGTGTAAGTAATTATTACCCCTTGGTAAGTAAGGAGTGTGCAACTGTAGCTTCTGTGAATAGTAGTCATAAACTGTTGCAAGGCATTGTCATTGCTTAGTCTTTTATCTATTTAATAACTACATCTATCTAGTTTATTAAATTAAGTGTTTTTTTTAAGTTTGAGTCAGAATACAGATGTGTTAACTTTATACAAACTAATAAAAATAATTTAGAGAAAAAATAATTTGGACTGTGTACTTCTCTACCCCTTCCATAAATTAATTTTTTTGGGGTGGAGGTGTGCAGTACTCTGGACAGCATTTCTTTCCTTCTCTAAGACGTTTACAGTACTTACATTAGCACTGTTGCAAACTGTTGCACTGACAGCAGATCCTTTTGCTCTTCTTTTGCAGGTCTTCAGGTATTTACCATAGTATGTTCACTTGTGCTGCTGTTTGTCTGGGGCTCTACTTTTGTCACATTGGAAATGTCTCACAGTGTACACTCACACTGAAGTATGTTTTTGTCCTGAAATGAACTCAGTTTGGCATCCTGTGTGAACAACAGTTTCAGTCCTTAACCTTTCTTGATCGACTGGTCTAGTTAGATGCTCTTCAGTCTGTTCAATCTGGTCCTACTCTCAGTCTTAGTTCTTGGAGCAAAATGTCCATTCTTCTCATGAGCATTAGGCAGGATATATATCTCTCTGTTTTCAGGGTGAAAATCATTTATTTTTCTAGTTATGGTCTGGAGTGCATGCATGTCTTTCAGGAAAAAGATGACTGTCAGACTTGAACTGCCAAGGTATTACCAAAAGGCCATTAGGTTGAACAATATGGCATATTATGTGCACGTGTTTCCTCCTGATACTTTGACCTTTGTCTAGTAATGAAATAATGGCCCTATTTCTTTCAAGAAGTTGGACTGCACTCCATATATTATTTTTTTCCTAAGTCCATATATTAATTTGGTAGTTCCTTGTCAGTAATTTTTTTTTCTTGCCTCATTAATGGGCTAATAGTGATGTTTTAAAAATGTACTTTTCATTTTCATAGCTATGATTATATATTTTTAGTCCCAGTCATGACTTTAAAATTATTTATAGCAACAGTAAGGGAAGGGTCTCATTAGTAGTTAGTTACATAATACAAAACACTGTATATACTTAGAAATGAACATTTCCACTTTATATGATTAGAGGGTCCCAGGAAATACAAGACAGTTAAGTCTTGTGACCATTTATGCATTGATAGTACAAAACTTCAGAATGAACCTGCTCCCTTGTTGAAGGCCAGACTAGTACTGCCAGGATGTGAAATTGTGAATACATATCCAATCATCTAGTCTCTGACTGAAGGAACATAATATATCACACTCCTTAATGTGCAGTGCTAGTCAAGTCCAGAGGTGGGGAATGTGTAATGAACTTATATTGTCATCTTGTTTTATTTAGTGGGTGGCAAAAATTAGATACCTTCTTCTGGTATTTGTGAGACAATTTGATTCTTGGAGCTACAAAAGATCTGGAATCAATGGATCCCTAATGACTCAAAAGGCAAGGTACAGATCTCCCTTTGGGAATCTGCATGACACTGAATAATGGAATTTTTTTTGTGGTAGCTTAAAGTTTTTTAAGCTAGAGATCATCTTAGTTAGGAATCTCAGGGATCTTTCTTGTTATTTGATATGTCTAATAAGGTGCATTCCAAAGGGGGAAGTTCATTCAATAACTGGCCTAATCAGTGCTGAATATTGTTGTTCTTCTTCTTTCGGCTTTTCCCGGTTAGGGGTCTCCACACTGGAACTCCGGTCTGCTAATGATTGGCAGTAGATTTTTACAGTGCCAAGGTGCCAGCTCGATGCCCAACCTTCACCGAAGGCACACCCATTCACGCATGTCTTTCGAATGCCACTCAACCACGGGGAGGACATGCAGACTCCACACAGAAGGCGCTCCAGCCCAGAAACAAACGGGAGAACCTCTTGCTGTGAGGAGACAATTCTACCGCTGCACCACTACGGCTTCCAATCAGTGCTGAATATAATGAGACAATTCCATCTTTGGATCTAAAATGTGTCTCTTCGGCAACTGGCTGCACTAAGCAGAAGATCTTCTGACAAGTGTCGTTAGTTAATGCTCAAAGATGAGGGTATCATCAACTGAAGTACCAAGGTCTCTAATAATATTCTTAATTTTGGAGTGAGGTATTGTCTATGTATGTTGAACCCAGTCTGGAGCCTCCCTCTTGTATTTTCATTCACAGTTGTGGCAGTACTGTGATTTACTGCCAGATTGGAGCCTCATTTAGTCATTTATTACAGCATTTTCCATAAACAGCATTACAGGTAAATTTCTGCATAGTCTGGTGTCTCAGTCTGTGGTGGGATTGCAGCTGTGGTACTATTGTGAATTCTGCTCCAGTATTTGTGCTTCAGTACCTTTTATAGCTGTATGCAATAGCATAAAGTGGCACCTCAGTGCCTTTCTGTTAACTTTGCTGCTGTTTTTCCCTCTGTTTTTTGAGTCTGCCCCAACCCATATTCAGACATTAAGGTAAAAGTTTCTGATATTCTATCCATAGGACTAGAGCTCCAGCTTGAAAATTTTTCCACAACCCTCCCACCCTTCTTTTGTTGTAGCTTTAAAAGGCTGTGTCTCTAACATCTGCCCCTCATAGTAATCTGACTTTTCAAGTCCTTTCTTTCCCTCTTTCATTGCTATTGTCTGCTGTATAACCTATTTGAGTACTTTCCCACCCATTGTTTTCCATATATCCGTAATGCTAAGTACCCACCCCGCAAACCAGTTTTGCTCTTGAGTAAATCTCCCTTAATACAAACTGTCTCCTGCTCATTTTTCCAGAGTTCTCATCTGCTTGGTCCCCTTGCCAAACTCTGAGGGGTTCCTGATTTAATCCTGCTCCATCCTTGGCAGATAAGCTATTCAATTTATTTTTTGCACTTCAGTTAAGTGTTTACAGTGCTACTGCTTATTTCTGCTCTATTTGTTGATTTTACCTTTAAATCATTCTAAAGGTCCCTAATACTTGAAATTGCCTTGTCAATGTATTTTTTAAGTTGTTTGCTTGTAGCATTATATTCGCAAGCAATCCTTTTTGGTGTTTTCACATCAAGAGGTTAGTAGTGCCCTGTACAGACAGAAAAGCACAGAAAGTAAATTTTATCTATTCAAATTTCCCTTAGAACTGAAACCTCTAACTTAGAGTAGCTAAAATAAAGCCATTGTGCACAGACAAGTTTAGAACAGCTAGCTTGCACATTAAACAACACTACTATCAAATTTTAGCAGAGTCTTACCTAGTCTAGTGCCAAACATCAGAGACCACCCAATGAGACCTCTTTATAACCTAGTCCACAACGTACAGTAGCCTACTAAAATGCAGATCTGGATAACATGAATATGCAATTTCTAAATGTCTCTGTAGCCACAGTGGTAGATATGGGCATCATGTGACAATGTAACAATTTTCTCATGTTCACAGACAGCCATTTAATCCTTATAGAAACAAACACAGTATGCAAGAGATACACATACACAATTTCAGTGGAGGCAAAAATCTTGCATACAAACAAGGTTGTCAAGAGCACACACACACACACACACACACACACACACACACACACACACACACACACACACACACATGCACGCACGCACGTATGTACACACACACACACACACACACACACACACACACACACACACACACACTATACATCCACCGCACACAGACAAACCTATGATTATGCACTAAAAAGCAATCTTACCAAACCTCTGAGACATCCTATGCCTATAAATGTCAATGCCTATCATCAGCAGTCTCTGAAGCACTACCACAAAACATCGCCAAACACCACATGTAAGCCTACACCCAGTGGAGCCTCAACAGCAAAGCCCATAAGGCAAGCAAACACATTACCCAGTACTCTTCAGCAGTAAACAATTTGTAGTGAGGAATGTTTATTAAGTGCAATACTGGTTTACTGATTGTACACTTAGTATTATGGATATACAGAAAACAATGGATGGAAAAGTACTTAAATAGGTTATATAACAGACAATAGCAATGAAAGAAGGGATGGGTGGACTTGGGAAGTCAGATTACCACAAGAGGCACAGCCTTTTAAAGCCACAACAAGAGAAGATAATAGTTGCTTATCTGGAGCTAGGATCTGTGAAGTTACACATCCATTCAAGTCTGGACACTACAGGTATATTCTATCATACTCCATGTGTGTGTTAATGATCTACAATAAACTTCCCTGGACTCTATGAGGAAAGACATTGTTTATTTTTGAATATGTCTCAGACAGGTATGTGATGTGCACTGAGCAACATTCTACCTTCACCAACGATGATGTCATGATATGAACAAAAGATGATTGATTTTAATAATTGGCTTAGTTTCTGATGTCTATCCATGGCGATTCAGTATTTGTCAGCATGAGAAGACATGGTTAAACCACATTGCTTTACAATGGACAGTCTGTATCTGTCTCCTCAAGGCTTCTGAATTTTGGCTAAGATTTTATCCACTCTCTTAGAACTTTTTTAAGCAATGCCAAATTGACAAACCTATTGACATAGCAAATAAATCCCAAAGAAACCCATAGATGTTACTGTTCGATGTTGGGACCCTAAACAAGAAATTCTAAACCCTACAAGCTGTTCTCAATGTGGAGAATATAGATATCTGTGTAATTACAGAGACAGGGTTAAATCCACAGAAAGTACTCCAACAGCGCAACACTTCAGTGCCGTCCACACATTCAAGCCATCAGCTGCACAGACAGGGGCAAAAGGTGGAAGAGTCTCAGTCTGTATTAACAACAAGCATAACTACATACAAAGAGTTTATCTACATACAAATTACCACAGACAAAGTCCCATATATCCTACTAAACTAAAGGTAATCCTCTATCTCCCAAGAAATGCATAGCTCATACTTAGATCTAATGGAGACACTCACCATCCAACCAAATACCCTCTTCATCGCAGACTTTAACTATTCCTCTATAGGCTAGGAAACATACACTGCCTCATACTCACAGACACAACAATTCCTGGACTTAATTAACACAAATGCCCTTCAACAGATAGAGTACCTACCCATCAGGAGTTCAGACATACTGGACCTGGTACTCAACAACATGAGCGAGCACTGCACCCCCCAATGTCATGTCCTCCCTAATGAGGTTGGACCACAAAGCTGTCTCCTATAAACTGAAAATCAACTCAGCAACCCCATCAAACCCTCTAACAGTCAGGAATTACTCCAAAGTAAATTACATCCTATTAAGTGATACTTTGTAAAAATGTATTACTACTCCCGAAGCTACAGTTCACAGCAATCTATGAGGAATTGTCCACAGTGACACTGTAGAACCATATAAATGGCTGCATGGAGGCTGCTGTACCTATTAGAAGGCAAGCCTAAAACAAATTCTAAAAACAAACTACACTGGTGGAATCCTAACCTTAATAGGACATATAACAAAAGGAAAAAAGTCATGGCTAAGGTCAGGAAGAGCAACTCCTACAGTGATAGCAGCTGTCTAATTCAACTAAACAGTACTACTTAAGTCCAACAAGATGAATTATGAGGTCAAGACAGCCTCATAGGCAAAAGCAAATACAAACCCTTCTACAACTATGTCCAAAACTTCAAAGGCAGCACACAACAGTGTGCAAAACTGGTGGTCAATGGTGCCACCTTCACTGAGCACAGGGACATAGTGAATTTGATGACTGACAATTTCACTTCAAACTTCACCCTCCACTCCCCCTGCCTCCACCTCATGAAATAGCTACTAGTATCACCCCCCCCACCCCAGTATTAACAGGGAGCAAGTCCTGGTGGCATTCACTAAGGCCAAAAACACAGCTTCAGTGGGCCATGACACTATCCAAAGATGCCTACTAAATAGCTTAAAAGATGACCTATCAGGACCACTTGAGGGACTG
The DNA here is from genome assembly GCF_019279795.1 of Protopterus annectens. NCBI lineage: Eukaryota > Metazoa > Chordata > Ceratodontiformes > Protopteridae > Protopterus > Protopterus annectens. Next base: position 1,086,001,117 of record NC_056725.1, read on the forward strand.
TTCAACTATAGCCTCAAAACATGCTTTCTACCATGAGAATGGAGGATTACAATGGCTATCCCACTACACAAGAGTGGACCATCTACTGACCCTGAAAATACAGGTCTATTAGTCAGAAAAGTCTAATATGCAAAGTAATGGAATGAACTATCATGGAAATGATTAACAAAGACAACAACCTATAGACAGGGGACCCAACCCAGTTTGGCTTTGTCATGGGAAGGTCATGCCTACCAAACCTGGTGGACTTAAGATCTCCAAGGTAGTGGATGAAGGGGAAAATGATTCATACCACCTATCTTGAGCCAGCTAAGGTGCTTAATAATAAGGCCACTCATGTATAGTTGACAAATTTACCAAACTGGGTATAAACTCCCTACAAAACTCACTGGATTGTCAGCTGGCTCACAATCAGGACTGGAGAGACCAACTTTACTAAGAGACGTGTCACTAGTTGTATGCCTAAGGCTCCATGTTGGGATTGGTCTTATTTGGCGTCTACTTCTTAGTGGGTAAAGGATAATGCAAAGGGCCTTTGGCTGACCAAGTTCACAGAGGAATGCAAAATGGGATGGTTCACTGATTTTCCCTATGACACAAATATCTTACAAGTGGGTCTAACACAGGCAAATAACTGGTGTCAAATTCACAAATTAAAACTCAGTGCCAATAAATGCATTATAGTGCCTTTTGGGAAACTGCCACCCAGGCTAATTACTCCATCAATAAAACACCCCTTAGAGTTGATGTGGTAGTCAGGGATCTGGGAACATATGTAGATAACAATCTAGCCCTTGAGAACCATGTGGCCAAGGTAGTAAGTAAATCATTCTATGTCACCCAGCTTATATGTAATGGCATGGCATCTAGATCAAAGGAAGTCATAGTGCCACTTTATTGTGCCCTTATCAGACCCATCATTGAATATAGTTCCCCCTTTGGCATGTATGTGACCAGACATATGCAACAGCTGGAATGCCCACAAAGATCCCTTACCAGGAGAATCAAGAGTACAGTGCATTGTTCTATACAGATCACTTTAAAGACTCTCTGTATACTCAGTCTCATACAGGTTACTGAAAGGACATTTATGCCTGGCATACAAGGCATCCTCAGATCACTTTTTGCACAGTCACAAAACTAACACTACCAGAACCACTAGATCCAAGGACTTACATTTTGCTTGTGACATAAATAAGACATGTTGATGAGACAGACATGTGTGTCAGAGGATCCCCATGCTCTGAAACAAGCCTCCCATCAATCTGAAGTAGAGTCAATTTAAGTGTAACCTTGACTAATGAATGGAAAATTGGAAATTTACCCTGGGTCTGGCCCCCATGTCTCTGGTAGACAGCGGGAGACAGCAATGCTCAAACTAACATACCCCCCCCCCCATATAACATCCGGAAACTTTCTAACTAACATACCTTTTCTAATAAATGCCCATGACACACAGGGACACAAATGGGTTGAGTTGCTCAACAAGGCTTATAAAGGCCATGGTGATCATAAGCCTAGTACATATCTATGAGCCTATATGCACAGAGAGAAATATGTTTCATTAAATACCATTATATTACACATTTTGGCATTTAAGTTAATCATGTAAGTATACCAGATGTTTATAAGTGTAAATTCTAATTGTATTGCTAAGGTTTCAGAGAGTGACTTGACTATGATTCACAGTTTGCAATTATCTGCAAACCTGGTTAGCAAGAGGTCTTGGTTTGTAGACTGGAGGTCAGAAAAGTAAATGTCAAACAATATGGTTTCCAGTAGAGATCCCTGTGGAACAGCATTGGTTGCCTTCATACTCTTAGAAGAGGCCCTTGCTGCTTGCATTCTGTGTGCCCTGTCCCTTATCCAATTTAGTATTGATGTTAACACATAGGGGTCTCTCGGTAATTAATTTAACTAACTGACTAACTATGCCAGCATAGGATATAGTGTCAAAGGCTTAGTCATGTCCAGGTATGCCATATGTACAGCATGGAAACTGTAACAGGTTATGTCACTCTTTCAAAGAAGTTAACTTGATTCATAGAAAGGATCTAACTTTAACAAGCTAATCTGCTGGAGATCTAGCCCGATGAGATTTTTTTAATGCCATAGTTAATCCTATAACTTACAATATACTCCATGGCTCTGTTTCTGAGGTTCATCAGTCTAATTAAGGTCTATAATTTCTGGATTCAGCAGAGGGGCCACCCTGTGGAGTGGCATCACCACTGATGTACAATAAATTCATGGACAAAGCCAGTGGCTAAACTTTTTTTAAATAGTTAAGAGTTGGCTTCATCATTGCAGTGGCTTTTTATCTGGTCTCCTGGATTATAGTGTCATTTTAAAGTTTGTACTGATTTCTGTATGTCACCTTATCAGTGGTTGAAGGGTGTGGTACTGAATAAAATAGTTTATGCTAAAATATTTCCTTAAAACTTTAAACTTAGCTAAGTGCATTTTTTTCAGAGCAATAAATAATAAATAAATAAATACATACATACATACATACATACATATAGATATATGGGTCTACTACATATGATCGGCAGCTCATATGATCAACACTCATGTCACCGACACAAAAACACCAAAAGCTCAAAACATTGAAAACTCATTTGATCGAAACTCATAACATCGACACATGAAATTCAAAGCATTATGCCCTTTCCCAACTGTAGCGCGACCCAGGAGTTAGAATACATAGTTGGTGGGTCTATATTATAACACTGAATTTTATAAAGTTTGAATGTTATAATATTGAACCAGTAATGTCGAACGCTGAAAACAGCGAAGTTGCAGGACACCGAATTCTTTCCCAGGGAAAGAATTTGGTGGGTCATTGCTGTGGCTTTGCTGTTTTCAGTGTTTGATATGTTGGAACATTATGGGTCAGGTTCAGGTAAGTGTGCAATTGTGTGTAGGTTAGGGTTAGGGGGCGGGTTAGGTGAGCTAGGGTTAGGGAGCGGGTCAGGTAAGTGTGCGGTTGTGTGGATGTTAGGGTTAGGGCGCGGGTCAGGTAAGTGTGCTATTGTGTGTAGGTTAGGGTTAGGGGGCGGGTTAGGTGAGTTAGGGTTAGGGCGCGAATGAGGTGAGTGTGCGATACTGACGGACCTTAGGGTTAGGGTTGGGTTAAGGTAAATGGATAGCTAGTAGTGTATGTAAAGTTTAGTTTAGGTTTAGGTGTAGGATTTTAAGTGTATGTGTGTGGATTGCTGTTTTTTGTGTGTGTTTGTGTTGTGTGTATGTTTCTTGGAATAGCGATTTTTTTTCCCTGGGAAAAAAATCGCTATTCTGACTGTTCTATGTTTGCAGATTTCGGTGTTTAGGGTTCGATATTATAACATTGGATGTTTACGAACTTTGATGTTATAATATAGACCCAGGGGGGCGTAGCCCCCCACATATGTCATAAATATTAAACATAACAAATGGATACTTATAACAGAAATGACAATATTTATCTAAATAATGTGGGGGGGCTACACCCCCCACAAGCCCAATGTGGGGGGCTGTGCCCCCCACCCCCCAACTATTTATTCTAACTCCAGGGTCATGCTACAGTGGGGAAAGGGCATAACGCTTTGAATTTCATGTGTCAGTGTTATGAGTTTCGATCAAATGAGTTTTCGGTGTTTTGAGCTTTCGGTGGTTTGGTCTCTTTGAATAGTTTGTCGATCATATGAGCTGTCAATCATATGTAGTAGACCCATATATACATACATACTTCCAAAGTCTGGCATTATTAACTGACTGTAATCCTCAGTGATTTACCAGAAAACCAAAATGTTATGAGAGATAGGGCAACAATATGAGGCAAAATCTGGGATAGTTAAGAGGTAATGATGATTCTAATATCTAAATCCATTGAAGCCTCTTTACTCCACCAATACCTGATCTAAAAAACATAAAAAGAGAACCACAACAGGATTATAGTTATTTTCTCTTTGAAGACAGATAGATTTTTCATAATTCAGAGACTTTGAGTTAAATGTATTTATTTATTTATTGACATTTTATTGACCAAGTTAGTCCCACTAGGTCAATAGCTTCTCTTCCTGGTTGAGACTTGAGGCAGTGTTTTCTTACTAACTAGGGTAAATTCAGCCATAACACTGGGGAACTTGTCCTACACTGTTTGATGAGTGTCATGGGGTCCTTTTCATCCACATGAGCTACCATGACTGGTTTCAGACAAGTGATGGTCAACAAACTACAATGCAGAAGGTTCGAATGCAATTATAAGCACTTTTCTGTCTCCTGAGCTTGGCATAATTGATACTGTTAGAAAGGGTTTAATCAATGTTGAAGGTTTCCTCCTAGTGTACATACATGTATGCCTGTATACGTGTGTGTCTGCACATATGAATGAGAGCATATGTATATGTGAGTATGTCTATACATGTGTATCTGAGTGTATGTATTTGTATGAGTGATTTTCTCTGTAACTGTGTAGTCTCTCAGTAACTAAGTGGGATTGATTTGCTATGAGTGGATTATATATTGTTTTACTTTTCACTGGTACATCTTCCACAAGCCGGCTGCATCTTCCTTTCCTTGTAAACTACCTTAAAACAGTTTATGGTTTAACTAATTAATACTTATAATTTTAGCTGCAAAATATAGAACTTTCCTCCAAAAAGGCACTGACCATTATACATGCCAATCTTTAAACCCTTAGATTGCCATATTATCTTATCACCACTAACAATATATGCTGATAGTTTGGAGGAACAGAATGAAGTCATACATTCAGACAACAGTTTTACATTGTTCCCATATTTCATCAGCAAAAATGTGCAGATAATAAACAGTTGTAGTAAAACAGAATCCTTAAGTTATGTAATTAAGCAATAACCCACATCTGGGTGTGGGTAATGCTAGATTTACCCATGGTTGGTGTGGTTAAAACAAAGACAACCATGGGTAAATCTATCATTACCGACACCCAGACATGAGTTATTGTTATTATAGAATGACATTATTTAAGAACAAAAATTACTTTTCTTAAATAATGCCTTTGTATAATACCTGCATGGTGCCCTTCCATGGTTTTCTGCCATTCTGGGGCTTTTTCTGATATACTGCACATACGTATGCTTACACAGCATGTCAGAGCTGTGTAGAGGAAGCAACAGAGAAAGGAAGATCTCCGTTGCTTTGTTTTTAAAGATATCTCGCTATGTTAAACGTATAACATAGCAAGATTACAGCAACGGAGGTCTTCCATTCTCCATTGCTACCTAACACAAACAAAAAAAATCAAGACTTATACTAATGGAAGAAATCCGGGCGACCGGACCTTTTTCCATTAGTATAGGTCAGATTTACAAGGGCCATGCTGGTTGGGCTGGTCAATCAGTGTGCACGTTTTAGAATACTAATCTACAGTCATTGTATAATTCATATTTATGGCATGTTATATTCTAAGAATACACTGTTATAAAGTACTGGCTACAGACTTTTATTTTCCAGAAAGACATTTATTTCTCTCAGTGGCTTTGGTTAATGCATTAATTCAGAGAATATAACTGCACCAATTAAAATTATAACTGCAATATTTCTAATACCAAGTAAAGCCATACATCTGTACTAGTTAGAAAGATAAATGTAAGTATCTTTACAAATATTAGGTATAAGTCATGCTGCTCATTAACTCATTTTGGAAAAAAAACTCAAATACAGTATTGAGTTGATAGCCAAACCAACTAATATGTTGGAAAACACTAGAGAAGAAAACATTATAATTTAAAATAATTTTAATGTTAAATTTGTATTAAGTATTTGCTTTCTGAAACTGAAGTATTATTGAAACTGAAATGAACCCAAAGCAGTCATTTCTCATTTAAAATTACAATTCTGAAATATCAGAAACAACAGCAGGACATCATAATACACATATTAGTCATCTTCACTGTAGCAGCCTTAATCATGTTATACACTGTACTTACCTAATTTACTTCATAACAGCTTTATTTCATCACTTGGCCTTCCTATAAGTAACACAACAGGACATTTTGCATTTCTTTATACTCTGCTACAAAATAGGTGTATGTTTTCTGTAATGTGTTCCATTATGTACTAAGAAATCATGTGACAAAATTTTGAACACTGAATAATTTGAGCACAAGTTGGCTACAGCAAAGTACCCACATCTGTGGCTGACAAACACTTTTAAAATAAAACAACTAACTGCTGTGTCTTGTACAAAGCTGATGTTCATTGCTGCATCTCTCTCTCTCTCTCTCTAAAATATAAAACAATCAGCTTTATTCTCAGTTCATTTAATTGATTGATTTTATGCTTGTCATAAGCAGTTGCAATAATCTATTTTCTTAGTAACAAGTTTTCATAATCTACAATAAAGCAATACATGGGCAGCAAGCCATTAAACACGTAATATTCACATTTATAATAATTTATAAGCCATTTAAGACAATCACATTTAAAAGCAGACATTTTGCTATCTACTGTGTATTTTAGAAGTCACTGATATTAATAGGGAATCATATTGCTTGCCTGGTAGGGATTACATATGTTTATGTTTTGGGAAATAGATTTATATTTATTAATGGAGTAAATAAACATGGTTTGACTGCAAAATGTAAGAATAAACATAATTCTAATTTCAGGAACAGACCTGCCTTTTGTAGTTCTAGAATGATGAAGATGAAGGTATAGGTTGTGCAGCATAGACCTGAGGAATAAGGGCAGATAGAGCAAACATAAAGTTTGATCATTAGGTATTATCCCAAGTCCTCCGCTGTATTAATGTCACCCTAAATAAGGTAGTGTTGAGTGGGTAGGTAGACGGTCAGAGAAGTTAGCCCTAAAGAAGGCAAGAGATTACTGGAATAGTACTGTAGCAGCAACATGTTCACTCCATTACAAATGAAGGGGCACTATATTATTCTACTGTACTGCATACTGAATTGGTGTAGCATTGTGACATGTACTTACAGTAAATGAGTGTTAATACTACTACTAATTTTAACAAAAATATTTTATATTTGCAATGTTCTGGTTCAACGTTTCAGTTTCCTGCTATTAACTGTAGCTGATCATTTTATCTTGATCATACTGGTTCACCCCCCCCCAAAAAAAACCAGATAAACACAAATGCACACACACATAAACACACACACACACAGCAGTACTCATATACTGTGGAGCCTTGTATATTGTGCAGTTTGTGTACTTTGCTAATAGCTGTAGTAGCATTTGCATGTGGGTTATGCATCCTCTGTGCAGGAGTTAGCATGTACTGCTGGTGTTTCCCATCCTCATCTGCCCTTTCAGTAAGAAATTCTGTACTACTAACAGTAAATTTTAGGAATTTTCACATGCTGCCACTGCCTGCTGCTAGTGGTAGCTACATACCAGTGAAACAGCTGCATCACAAAGCCGCTTTGGCATGGCAGGCACTGATACTAACAGTAAACAGCCCTGGATTTAGCTTACTGCCATAATGGTCCCTTCAAGTGCACATTCAGATCTTTTCAATCCCATCCTTGAGAAAACATTCTTGTATACCTTTAAAATGTGTAGCACAGTATCTTACCCCTGGTCCTGTTTGCATGATAAACAAGCAGTTTGATATTTTACATGTCTATCTGTTTGGTATGAAAATCATACTGTAAACTTCAAGAAACAGTGGCAAGCTGCCTTTAGAAGGTTTATCATCTTGTTACTTATAGTATAATCAATCAAATTATACAACAGTGTCTTCAGATAAGTGCAAGAACTTTTGATCACTGGGAAAAAAAACTTCTTATGTTATACAAAAGACAGCAATGAGTATAAGATTTTCATTGCATTTGGAGCAAAATTATTAAAAATTCATCCTTTTGCCAATAGAAACTCATAATATTTTAAAATCATGGCCCCATTACACTTTGATCTGCATAAATGGACACTATTCATCACAGGATTTTCATTTAAAATCATGTTACATTTAACATTCATTTGAAAATGGCATCCCATTAGCCATTTCTTTCATTAAGCCTGGGACATTCTATAGGACTGTAACTCAAAATTCCACATGATGAGCAATATAAAATTATTTATTACATATGCAGTTTCAGAAAGCCTGTAGATTTCCTTTATCTGAGAGACAGAATAAAAAAATAACCGTTCCATACAGAAATCCGTGTTGAATAACTTGCATTTCATTTATGGCAGCCCAGAAAGCAGATGCTAGAACATCTGAAATGTTAACATTGTAGCATCATTACACCAAATGAATTTATCACTGAAACACAGATTACAAAATCAATGATCAGGCTAGTTCCAAATTTCATACAAATATAACACAACTTAACTGTCAAAAGTCCATATTGAAAGGGATCTTTATCCTTCTGTACCCCATCGCCCAACCCCCACAAACTATTATACCAGCTCCAAGATCTCTGTACCTATCAGTAAGAAGAATATTTTGTAAGTAACACTGATTAACTTCAATTATATAATTATATTTAATGGCAAATAACAAAATACTTAACTGCAAACTATTAATCATCAAAAAGTTCAAATTATGGGATTATCAGTTGTAGTTCTAAATCTTTTTATGTGCACTTCCACACCAAATTCAGTAACTATATATAATTGCATAAAAAGGATACACATATTGCACATGGACAGACATTTGTGGATGTATAAACTTGTTTGATAATCTAGATGCAAATTAATTTGAAGATTTATACCAAAGACACAATGTTACTTTCACTGCACATTTTAATGTGGTGTCCAAATGTGGTATCAATTTATGTGGTTACTGTTTCAAACATCTCACTCACAACAGATACACACTCACACAATATACAGACACACAAAGCACAATTTGTTGGCATCCCACATATCGCAGTAAAAAAATTGAGTGTAACATTTTTATATATTTACAACTATATTGACTTTTCCTTTTCTAGGAATAGCCATACAAACAATAGCACCACATATAGAACAGCACAGATTCAGACTCTGGAATGGAAATTTTAGCTGAAAAATTATTACACTATCCTTTTATGGATAAAAAAATGTATATTTTTCATTCAAAAAGAACATTGTTAACTGGAGTGGATGATTTGTCACTGAGATAGGAAATATGAAACAGAACTCTACATTTGGGGAAAGCAAGAATCATTTTATTAACTCAGTCTTTCCATGTTCCCATTTGTTGGATATGCTGTAGCTCACACTAAACAGCATTTCCCCGCTCCTTAACTTAATCACCTTACATCCATCTTATGTGTTCTTAATTCTGTCACAGTTTTTGTTTCAATTATCCTTGCACTATTCTATGAAAACATGTCTTATTTTATCTCCCAGAGCTGTCCATGACATATTGTTAATTTGTGTCAAATTATTTTCATACATTTCTGTTTAAAAAATGGATTCCAGTCGCTGTCGAACCATTAGATGTCTCCATCACTGAAGGTGTACATGAAAGTATTAGTGAAACTATGGCAAGAACATATAAAATAAGCACCTTTTCAAAGCAGTTGTTTGCTGTATTCAGCCAGTAATAAAGAAGTCCTATTTCACCTTCCTTTTGGGTGTTAGAGTTTTCCCACCTGGAATTAGTGCACAAAAGGTAATTTATGAATTGGGTGTTATAATCCATTTCTTTTAACTTGATTAACAACTAGTACTGCAGGATATAGCAATACTGAGCTAAGCTGCCCATGGGTGTGAGTCTTTGATCATGCCTCTTTGTCAACCCAATATCCCCAAAGATGGCCCAGTGCAGCTTTGAAACATAACAATTAGAGGACAGCCTGGCTTTAAAGTAGAAACTCTTTCTAATTTTTTTGTTTCTTTGTTTTGTTGTTGTTTTGCCTTCTTTATTAAGTAGTTACTATAATTTGCTCTGCAGTATCCTATTATTCCAGACCATGTCACTTAGCTATATGTTTAAATCTGGTAGCAATTCCTGATTTAGTGCATATTTTTGAGGGTAAACAATGCCCTCAGAGAAAGTCATCAGCAGATACTTTTGAAGCAGTCAAGTTCACCTAAAGATATTAATCTTTCTAAATCCTTTTAGTGTTTTTGGGTTTAGAAATGTGTTCATGGTATTACTTTTAATAATCAGATGTTAGTCAGGGGAGCTTAAATCACATACTGCTTGTTTAACACTAAAGATTGCATGACATTTCCTTTACTACTCTTACAGCCTACCATTCAAGTTCAGTTTCTAAAAGTTCTGAAATATCTATGTCTAAGCTCACAGTTCTAAGAGTCTACCACAAATACAAGTTAAAAAGATTAAAAGAAATAGTAATGTCTGTACCTTAAGAGGTTAATGCTATGGATACTGCTGGGACAATTAGCATGGACAATGTGACTGCCTCACAAGATTTTGGAGTTAAAATGATTCACTCTGTCTACAAGACGAAGCTCGTCTAAGCTCCCAAGTGGTCAAGGTTGTTAATATTTTTGTATATGTATGTGAAAGGAGAGGACAGCTCAATGGTGTAGTAGTTAGCATTGTTGCCTCACATCAAGAGGATCTCTTGTTCAATACTTGACTGAGGTGCCTTCTGTGAAGAGTCTACATGTCCTCCCTGTGTTTGTGTGGGTTTCCTCCAGCATTCCAAAAACATGCAGTAGATGGATTGGACATTAATTTTGTCCTAGGTGTGAGTGTGTGGTGCACCCTCTAAAGAGGGTTGGGCCTCAGGATAGCAACCTGTTCCTGTAAAATCCATACCTGCTAAGGAAACAATGAGTACTGTAGGGTGCACATTGCCCAGTGCATAGTATGCATGGGCATGAATCTAGGATGCATGATTTGAAAGGAGAAATGATGACTTTGGGTTAACCCATCTTTGCCAAACAGCAGAAAGTGCAAGTAAACATAACATTATATTGGGAAATCATTATTACTCCATTATGAATGAATTTCAGTCATACTTTTGCAAAGTTTTTTTTTAAGTTAAAGTTGTGGAATGTTTGTGACAATACACCCTAATGATTAGGTAGTCTGAGTCTGACAGTTGGTGCAGAAGTTTAAGACTATGAGACTGAACAAGCTACTTCAAGTGGTGCAGTGTTTGCTTCCCTCAGCCCCAATTTGCCTACTATGTGACCTTGAGCAGTGCTTGGGGGGGGGGGAGGCAACTAGGAATTTGCCCAAGGCATCTCAATGATCTCTTGGTCTACAAGCTTAGTAATTACTTATCAACATAAAGGAGTGCTGTATAAACTGCACTCAGTTAACTTGCTTTTATGCATCTGATGAAGTGTTTGTGATGTGAAAGCTTATGCTGTTTTCATAGTAAACATTTTCTGCCATTCTGGAGATTATGTGGTACATATTTTAGAATCACAATTTATCCTGCTTAGAACAGATGTCTTCTTGGTTATGGTAACAATAGAGATGATGAAGACTCTTTATTTTAGGAGTATCCTCATGGGGGTTCTTTATGATGATACTGCTCATTTAAATAAAAGGCATTTTATGTAGTTAGTCAAAAAATCATCCTGTATGCAGAAGTAATTTGGATTCTTGAAAATGTCTTAGATAAACATAAGCCTCCAGGGATTACCTATTCCATTCACTTGTATCATGGCAAGTAGTTTGAAGATGAGCAATAACTGGATGCCATGTCAGTGTTCCATAAAAGCTGAGCTTAAACGGTTCTACAAGATGATATCTGCCGATGCAGAAACCAAGTGGCTGACTTAGTGCTCCAGAAGTAAAACCTAACGAAGGTTCAGGTGCAAACAGTGTACTGAGAACTCCTCCATCAGGCAATGACGGCATGGTGATTATCAAATTTGCCAAAAAGGTTTATACTGAGACCAGAATGAGTGTCAAGTCTATTAACTCCCAAATTTATCAGGTGCATTACCAGCCTAACATCTTAAAACAAACTGTTGACCTCAATAGAAAAACATGAGCTCTGTCTCTTAGCAAGAAGAAGTTGAATTTAATAGACACCTGAAAAGGTTAACAGTTGACAAAGCAACATCACACAACACATAATGTGCTTATGAAGAAACGAATGCCTGTTTTGAAGCTGTTGTTTTCGTTCAGTAAGAATAATGTATCCGTAGCTCAAAATTCAGAAATTCACTGAGCAGAGAAAAAAAAATCAAAAATCTGAATTCAGCATTCAGAACTTGTAACTCTTCCCAAAAAGTTCTGCAACCGCTGGGGAGGAGGGTATAATGGTTAAGGTTAAGATCTTTACAACAATCATGATGAACATTAAGCAGATGTTTTGTACTCTTAATTTACACTTAGTTTCAAAACTGTAATAGGAATGTCAATAAAACTAAGTCCAGAAAGCAATTGTTAAGAAGAAAACCAGTTTAAGAGAAAGCAATAGGTTAGGGGATAAAAGGTAGCAGGTAAGGATCACATTCACAAGGGAACAGATAATTTTCTACAAAGGAATAGGAAGTACAGCAATCATCACTCGCAGTTCCAAAGCAATTCAGTCTGTAGGAAGTGTTTCTTTTATTTTCTGATTTTATTGTGTGCAAATAGTTTCAGCTCCTTATTAAAATTGAAAGGGCAGGTTATTAAATTGCATTGGGCTAATATGGTATAAAACTCTTCATAACATACATTTGTTTGTATTCTATTTACAGGTGCTGTTATAGTCACTAAAGTCATGATGGGTGAGAATAATAGCAGAGGCTGACAAAAGCTGTTATGGATTCAACCACCTTGGGAGAATCAGGAAATGAAGCTCCAAGTTGTGAGGAAGAGAGAGGTAGAGAGGTTTTAGCTAGTCAGACACAAGAAGAGTATTAAAAAGAATTTTTAGACTCATTGCAGGATGTTAGCAGGGACAAGTTATTTGATTTTGTTTTAGAGAAAGGAATTAGCTCTTCTATATCTCCCCGGGGAGAAGGTATAGCAACATCACACAAAGTTACACTTAGAAATGGGCCGCTTAATCTTAAGCTAGATGGGACAGGTCAACCACAGAGTCAGACACCTAACAAAATGGCTGAAGAAAACAGTCACTGACGATAGTCCCCCATGCCAACAAAAGAAAATCTTCCTCCCAAAATGATGCCACCCACCATTGCCCCAGGGTCACACATAATCACACATAACCTAAAAGCTGTTAAACAGAAAATCATTAAGGGAGAACACATCAACATATTCAAATTAATGGACATGGATGGCAAACAGAGGGTTTTAGAAGCAGAAAAGTCTGAATCCAAAGATGTAATAGCTGCACTAGAAGCTTTATGTCAAACAGCAAGTAATAAGCAACTTACCAAGTCTTGGACACATGGGTGGCAGGATTTTTTTACTATACACAGCTGTTATTATAGAGAAAGACCCACACTTAGCTTTACCTTTAATATCTTGACAATCAGTGGCACACTATGTGGCAAGGGTAGCATGGTTAGCTTACAGCAAAGATTCAAGAAATTAAAAGTAATAAATAAAGATATCAAATGAAATTGCAGTGCTACAAAGAAACACTTCAAGTCACTCAGGTAACAATCAAAAACACAAGACATCAAAGCATTTTGGGTATTCAACAGCAGCAGATGTTTCTGGTGTGCCTGCCACTTTGCTCATTTATGTGCTCACTGTGGAAAACCTCATTCAGCATTTTATTGTTGGCAAAAGATGAGTCAAGCCAGAGGCATAGCTGGCTCTGTCATTTCCCTGAGCTGATACCACAAGTCAGCACTCCATACCCCTGGTGCTCAGGTTATTACATGTACAGCCACCCCCGTCCACCTAGCTCTTCGATTGGAAAAAAAAATGTTTACTGTAATAACCAGATGGCTAAATAATAGCCATCAAGTTATTACAGTTACATCCACCTCACCCACCCGCTAGCTGTTACAAAAAGGAGTAAAATTAAAATTAATAACTTGATCATTACATTGTAGTGATTGGATTATTAAAGTTGCCACCCACCCCTCATCCCATAGCTCTTCAACTGAAGAACAAAGAAAAAAAAAACAGGATGATGGATGGCCAATTGCATCCTCACAACACTTTGCACCCAGGGCAAAATTGCTTCTCTTGTCCCACCCTAGCAATGTTTCTGAGTCAAGCTAGGACAACTTTAACAGCTCTCAACAATGACACAATGGCCTTAGGAAAGCACGCAGCATACTTCCTGGGAAAGGGGTTCCTTTTAAGGTCTCAGAGGCTTCTTTTACCAGTGGTGAAGGGGAATCTGATTTCCCCAGTACAGTTGAAGCATTAGCTCAATAATTAGAAACTTACCCAGAGTGCAAGTCAGCCTACATCCAAGTCCAGGATTTTACCCTAGGTTTTCTTTAGAATTTACTGCCTCTTTTAGTAATAAATTAGTAAATAATTTGAAATCCATCATCAGCAGGGACCCTATTGTAGCAAACATCAATGAAGAATTAAGGGTGGGTAAAATAACTGGTCCATTTTTGATATCCCCAATTGGAAACATTTTTAAGATGTCACCTATAGGTTTAATTCCTGAGAAAAAAGCAAGATAATTTTGATTTGTTCACCACCTCTCTTGTCCAGCAGGGTTGTTGATCAATGATTGTAGTGACAAAGAAGACACAGTAAAATATATCACTTTAGATCAGGCCACTGAGATCATTTAATGAACCATGGCTAGGTAAACTAGGCATTGAGGAAGCATTCAGGCTGCTAACATTTCAAGAACAGGATTGGCCAAGACTGGGGCTTGTCATTTACAGAACAGTTGTACTTCAACACAGCCATGCCAGTGGGTTGTTCTGCTGGTTATGCAACATTTGAATAATTTAGCACTGACTTACAATGGTTCTGGTAGCACAGGGCCATGAATCAAATGGCCATACTTTAACCTGACAAGTTTTTAATTATATGTGAAAGTGAACAGTACACTAGGTCAGGAATGGATACATTTACTGAGACATGCAATGACTCAGAGTCCTGTTAGCTGACAATAAGATTGTTGATGAATTCTTGCTGCATCACATTTTAGGGTTAGAAATAAATGCAACTAAGCAATCATTTAAGCTCCCCAAGGAGAAAAATAAATCAGCCAAAGGTGGACAACAAGGTCTTCTCGAGAGGGCAAACGGTTAGAGTAAGTCAAATCATTTGCTATTAGGTTCCCTTGGCTTCACATTTAGAGTGATACAGTCAGGCAGAATGTTCACCAGGTCAATAGGCAACTTACTAAGAGGAGGCAAAATGAAACACCGCTGGGTATACACTCCAAAAAGAGTTAAGGGAGACTTCAGGTTATGCAAAACATTCTTAGGCCATTCTAATGGGGTATCACTGGGATAAGGGGATTGGGTTTCATCAGATTCATACCAGGTTTTCACAGATGCATCAGCAGGCAAGGGAATGGGTTGCTGTTTCAGTGAGAGGAAAATGGTGTGCAGATAGATGGCCATATGCATGGCCTAAGGCAGTTAAGAGTGACATCACATACCTAGAGGTTCTATCTACAGGTGTAGCAGTGTATATTTGGCAAGCTGATTTTTAGGTCATGAGCAACCTTGCTAAGTGAACAGATGTTCAAATTCTTAGAAGCAGGACATTTAGATATCTCAGAGTTTAGTCAGTTTTAAGGCAACTACTACTCCTCAGCCTAAAATCAATCTTACTTTTTCTGCTAAGCGTGTACCTGTTACCAAGAACACAACAGCTGATAGCCTTTCCCATCTCCAGCTTTCTAGTTTTCACACTTTTGCTCTGGAGGCTCACCACCTTCCTATACAAGGTCCATCATAAATATGGCTCCTGGGAGAGGAAAGATACTGACTGTATTAGACAACACAAGAACTCAAAACACCAGAAAAGCTTACACTTCAGATTTGGAAGAATTCAAAAGTTTTTGAGTCAAACTGCCAAGAGCAGAAAATGATCCATGGAGTTGGTAATGCATTTATTTTTACACAGGTGCTTATTGAAAGCACTTCAGATTCTCTCCATGTCCAGATCATGGCCTTAAGCAGGCTATCCCATTGCTTGGACCTAAAAAAACTATGCAGTTCATTGGGCAACCAACCATTTACTACAAAGGCAGAGCCACCTGAATGCTTAGTAAACATACTCTAGGAAATTGTTGTTACCATTATTAATAAAAAGTGTAAGAGAATCAGTCAGCGACTTCTACTTTCTAGCTCTAAGGGCAACATTCACATGGATATATGCTGGGGCTTTTAGGATCAATGAATTATTAAATTCTCTGCACTGAGCAGAAGCATTGGTGACAAACTGGCACATTTGTATTTGCTTAAAGAAATGTAAAACAGATAAATGGGGTAACAGATAGCAATGTATTTACATAAGGGAAAACATTAGCATTGTGCCCAGTACATTGAGCACTGGCAATATGGAAGACACTAGGACAGGATCAGGCTCAACAAATGGCTTTCCAACACCCCAAAGGGCAGCCATTTTCTCATTCTGAGGTCAAAAATATGATCAGAAAATCCCTGCATTGGTCAGTGTATTGTACCTGAAAGTTATACATCCCTTTCTTTCAGAATAGGGACAGCATCAGATCTGGTCAGGGAAGGGAAGTTGGTTGAAATATTAAAGTGTACAGGTAGATGGTAATCAAATGTCTTTTTAAACTATATAAGATAATAATTGCTGTATATTTCTTTCAGGTCCATGCTTGCTATTGATTTGATTTTTGCTTAATATTTCATCTACAAATCATCCCACAGAACGTCCAATAGAAAAAGATGGAAAGGAACTTGGTCTTGACTTTCTCTTTGGACCATGGAATTGGCAGGCTACCCAAGATTATTCTGGCTAAAATTATTGCCATCATTTGAGAACTGGTTCAACATCAAAAGAGCACCAGATGTGCTAATAATTCACTTGGGTAGCAACAATCTAGTTTATATCCCGAAGCTTATCTTCTTTGGAAAAAATGTTGGCTGATTTAAACTTACTGTACCAGAAGTGCCCAAACATTATAATATTACGGTCTTACATTTTACCAAGACTATCCAGTATTGGAGCTCAAAAGTCAACAGAAATTGAAATCCCCTTGGGATTTTTAAACCACAGATTTTCTAGATACTGACATCTAACAAAAAATACTGTCATTTCTCATTTTTACAATTTCTGTGTTAATAAAAGCAGTTGATATTTATACTGTCATTGAGAACTAGGTATTTGTCTGTGTTCAACGTGATCTGCCAGGCTGACTCATGACATTCAAGTGGCACTTTAAAATCCCCTATGAACTTTGAAGTATTTTTTTTTCTATCAAAGGTTTATACAAAATTTGATGTTTGTTTGGACATGCTCAGAAGAAGAATTTAATAAGTTTTAAATGGTTGATTAGGATTGGTTGAAAACTTTAGTTGAGTAATTTCATTGGACAATAACTGACCAATCCAGAGGTTCAGGTGCTTTTAAATAGGATGTAGTAGTCTATTTGAATGATTCTGAAGGAGTTCTGTTTGTTACTGAATTAAAGAATGAAAGCACTTAATCCTACTCATTGAGTTTGGTCTCCTAGCTTACAACTTGTAGAATGTGTTTTTGTTTTTTTATCGTTTTGGTTTTACTCTGCTTTTTTTTTTTTTTGAATTTAGACTTTAACAGCCACTGTATGTCAGGAGAGTCATTTCCTCAAGATGTCATCTTGGACTTATCCACTCAGCCTTACCCCGAAGAATTAGTGAAACTTACACATGAAAATGAAATCATTCAATATGATTGGTGCAAAAATAACATTTTTAGACTGCAGCATTTAGTTAATAGATACAAGACATGACAATACGAGATTCTTTATTTGGAAAAATGTGTGCGCTTAGAATGCATGCCGCTTGGGTTACAGACTAGTACATTTCCCAATGGAAGCTAAAGTAAAGACAGTCTCTATTGTGATCTAGTTAAAATGTTTAATGAGGCAGGAATCCAGCTACTAAAGAGTTTAATAGAGGATTGCAAAAAGAAAGTAATCACCCTTAAAGAAGAAATTAGAGTGTTAGATGAACAAATCAAAAAATCTAGTAGCTTCACTATTTTTCAAAATTTATACAATGTAATAGTGGTAAAGGTTGAAAGACACATTGCTACTATCATTCAAAGGAAAATGAACAAATTACAGAGAGACATTATACCTTATCAGAAAGGCAAAGCCTATCCAATGAAGGAAGAACAAATTACTTCAGATAGTTCCACCCCTTTGCATATTGTAGTGCCACTACGTCTGGTACTATGAGGCAAGTTTCAACTATAACAACTGATAACACTATAGTAAATAGTGAAGCTAATGCAAATGCACATAACAATAATCCACCCCTGTTATCACCAGCACATTTTTACTACATCCATCATGAACAACAGAACCTCAAAGTGGAAGAAAGGAGGCATTACACAGGAGAAGGGAAAATGGAAAGACAGAATGATAAAGCAGTTTACTGTATGGACATTTGAATCTCAGCAACCTTGTACTCAGTTCCAATCAGATCAAAGTGTTAAACAAAGGATTTTCTTTTATCCCTACCCAGATGGCCAATTTGACTAACATCATAATTGATGTCAAATTATATGTAAGAAAACTCAATGTACATTATATTCCACATGATGTTTCTAGTTTAAACAAAGATTCCAGGATACCACACAGGAAAAGTACATATAATCCCAGCTTACATAATACTTTACAACTTTTTCAAGATAGATGTGAGGCAGATTTGAGGCTACAAATGGAAAAGAGACCAAAGAGATATAATCTTTTTGTTGCTGAAAGTATGATTTGTCTAGCAACAAAAATATTAGACTCATGAAATCTGATAAGGGTGGCATATTGGTTATAATAAACAACAGTGACTACAAGGAGAGTATCAATAGGATGTTACAGAATGACCAGTGTTATCAGGAGACCTCTAAACCTTAAGTATGAAAGAGATTTGCAATGATCAACAACATGCTCCTTGAACTTTTTTGCCAAGGTGACATTGATCAAGATGTTTTGGAATTTACATATGTGGTGTTACCTGGAATGGCAAGACTTTTCAGTATCCCTAAAGTGCATAAAAATCAGATGGCACCTCCTTTTAGACCTGTAGCTGCTGCAGATGGTTATAAAACAGAACAAATGTCTATATTTTTAGATCAATCCTTAATCCAGTTGTCTGAAAATCTGAATACTATCTGAGAGACTCATGGCATTTGTTTGAGTTACATCAGGAGACCCAAATAACAGAAGGAATTAAAGTATTTGCCTCCCTAGATGTAGTATCCTTATATACAAGTATTAAACAAGACAGTGTGGTTGAATCAGTAGGAGAATACCTCACTTGTTTCACTGATTTCAATAACAGTTTGATCAGTACCATTTACACATTGCTTAATATAGTGTTGGAAAACATTTTTTTGATGGGAAATTGTACCAAAAAAAATGGGGGCAATGGTTGCCCCGTGTTTGTGAATCTGGTTATGTCACATTGGGAACAAAATCATTTGAATCCTCATCATCTATTCTCCAAGATTTTGTTCTATCAGAGGTTTATTGACAATTTAATTTGACTTTGTTAACATCACCACGACCTTCCTAGGATTTACAAAAGGTGGTTATGGAAAGTCTATTAATTTTTTGGACATTACTCTGACAATAAGTGAAGAAAATGATGCGATTCAGAGTAAGACTTTTAGGAAAAGCACATTTGTAGATCATTACTTTCATATGCAAAGTCTGTATCCTTCACATATGAAAAAAGGAGTAGGGAATGGGGCAATTCATTCATTTGAGCAGATTAACTAGTGTGGATGAAGTATTTGGTGCAGAATTGAGAATATTACAACATTTCTTCATTGATTGAGGCTACAGTTTGGATTGGTTGATCATGAATTAACAGGAGGTTCTATTGCTAAGAATGTCCACAGCTAGACCAATCATCAAGAAAATCAAAAGTGTTCATGCATTAGTCCTCGACATGATACCCACTGATGTAGAAGCAGATATGATTGGATTTAAAAGGGTTTTTTTCTCTTCTTATAACAGTGGATCCTGTTGTAATCAAGAATATTATAAACAACAGCTGAAAATTTGTTTTGGGAAATGTTGACATAGCCAAATGTCTAAGTCCATGCCCATTGTTCACTTATAAAAGGATTAAAAACATTAGGTCAATGTTGGAAAAAAGAAGTTCTGAACACTTGCCAAAAGATGTTAACGTAGGAACTTTTAAATGTGGCAAATGTAGACAATGCCAATTAATCAATACTGTGTCAAACATCCACATTAATGCATTCAAAGTCACCATCAATTCTAATTTGAGATTTGACTGTCAGTCTAAATGTGTGGTGTACCTTGCTACATGTGAAACATGTTCCTACTTCTATAATGGTAAGCCAATCAGAAAGTTAAACTGAAGGATCTATGAACAAAATTTAGCCATTAGGCATAAAGATACAAACAATGCCTTAGCAAAACATACTATAAGTTGTGCTTCTTTTAGAGAATTTAGGGGTTTCTTTTGCTTTAGATGCCATCAATGCTTTAAAGTTCATAAGAGATTTTAAAGTGCAGCTTGAATGCCATGAGTCAGCCTGACAGATCAGGTTGAACACAAACAAATGCCCAGGTCTCAATGACTGTATAAAAATTAAGTGCCTTTTATTATCACAGAACTTGTAAAAATTGAGAAACAAGGGTACTTTTGTTAGATGTCAGTATCTGAAAAATCGATAATATTTCCTGATTTTAAATGGTTGATTAGGATTGGTTGAAAATTTTAGTTGGCTGATTTCATTGGACAATAATTGACCAATCAAGAGGTTCGTGTACTGTTAAATAGGATATACTACTCTATTTGAATGATTCTGAAGAACTTCTGTTTGTTACTGAATTAAAGAACTAAAGTGCTTAATCCTACTCATTGAGTTTGGTCTCCTGGCTTACCATTTGAAGTATAACTTCACATTTTGTTTCAGTGTGAGGAACTTCTATTTTTCAGTTTCTTCCTTGGTCCTGAGGTCTTTCTACTGTGCTCAGGTTTTCCCTAAAATGCAAAGTCTCAATATTTGTCACCAGATATTAAAGTCAGTATAAACTTATCATTACTAGTTTGATTGATTGTTTCAAGAAAAATCCCTAGGAACAGTAGTCTATTTTTCAGTACATTTTATTGTATTTTGAACAGCTGCATATAATTATCAAATATACAGAAATCAGATTAATTGGAAATTCATATAAAGTGATAGTTGTAGAGCATTTAAACAAAACTGCTTGTATTATCTCTATCCCACAACAGAAGGTTCAGATGATGATAAAACTTTTTCAGTCATACAATAAAAGAAACATGTTTAACAACAAAGCATTCCTCAAGATAATGAAGTTCTTGTTGTCTTCCATTTTAGTTGCCCCTAATGGAAGTCTACTCACAAGAGAAAAATTCAGTAGTACACAAAAACATATCTAATAATAATAAAAAGAACCAGACACTAGAATTCCATCCTTCTCTACTGCCCTTATTGAGAAAGAAGTGACAATAGTGGATCTAGAAATTCATTTATCCAATTATTTATTGTTGGTTTGTTTGTTGCAGCACACTGATGCAAAGGAGGATGTACTCAAACAAAACAGTTTAGTACAAATGCTAAGGAAGAGCTGTTCAGTTAACAAATAATAACAGTTAAAAGCATTCATACAAGTCTGATTGATGACTGCAGTTATTAAACTGACAAATTATTATAAGATAAAGGGATATAACAAACATTACAGCTTAAAGAGGATACATAGGACACGTTGTTCAAACAGAAAAAAAATGCATGTATCTTTTCCCTTTTACTTTTTTGGGAAGGTCCATTGCGTACATTTTTGTAGCTTGTGGCAGTTAAGGTGATGAATTTGATAAATGTAAGTTAGGTCATACCATTTTGTGGGAAGCATCTATACTGAGCTTCTTTTGGAGAAATGCTGTAAATGTTTGCTGAAATCAGTCTATGTTTTTAAATAAGAGTGGCAGAAATTCCTACAATTTGCAACAAGTATTGAAAAACAATAGTCATTGCAGTATACTCTGAATTCAGGAGTCCAGAAAGATGGGCACTGCAGAAAATTGACCAGACATTTTATATACACTTCCAAAGTTATAATCTCTGCCACACCTTACTAGTTAAACAAATGACTGTAATTTAAGCAGAATGGATAGAAGGGATCTAAAAGGTAGGTCAAACATCTTATAGATAGGAAGCCACTAACCCTTTTCAAGAACTGTAAACTGGCATTCATTTGAGAAAGGCTAGAATGAAAATTCAATAGATTTTTTTCTAAAGATGGTCTGGAGAGTGGGCATATTCTTTTGGGAAGCAGGGGCTATTATGAGCAAGCCATATTCTGTGTGAGCCAGAATGATGCCTCTTTCAACTGGCTTCATGTTAAAGGAAGTATAAGGTGCAGCTGTGGCATAGAAAAGTAAATTCCCGACTACAGTTCAAGCAATTAGAGTTCAACTATGATATGCTGGCAGAAAAGGATGACTGTATCCATCCTGCGGGAGGGTTCACACGGGTACAAGTTATGGCCAGTCCCTGATTGAAGGCAGGAATGCACAGGGGGTGTTGCCCTTAAGGTAAATAGGTTAGGAACCATTCATTTTATTTTTTTTATTTGTTTTCTAGGATAGAGGACTGATCTCCATGGACCCTTTTCAGACTCAGCCCAGGGGCAGTGCATGCTTAACTGACTTGCTCAGAGTCACATAGTTAGACAATGGAAACTGAGGGAATTAAACATTGCACCACTGAACCACAAGAAACAGCTCACTGACACCACCTTAATCCTCTAAGCCAACTGCCAAGTGACCATCAGCAACCACAATGACTGCACCACCATGAAGGTTTGACAATACATCAGCATTTCTCCATTGAACATCCACCCCTCGATATCCTACAGGTGCATGAAAGTTGGGGGAAAGTAAGGGTATAATATAAATCACTCCATGGCATGAAATGTGTGGTGGCATCAGGAGACTAAATTTTCTCTGCGACCCTAGTCATGGGTCAGAGTAAGTATGGAGGCAGAAGGAGTGCCCAGTAGACCAAGTGGACAAGGAAAGGTCCTACGGCAGCTGATGGTCAACTGTAGGGATCCAAAAAATGTTACCCCATTAAAATCTATGTAGTGTGGAATGTCGTACCTCTAGCAGCCTATATATATATATATATATATATATATATATATATATATATATATATATATATATATGTATATATATCTTGCATCCCAAAACATTTCCTGAAAAATAAACTTAAAAAGCATAAGATAAACAAAGGTAAATATTTTGTGAACAATTAAAGCTATTAAAACTGTACAAATAGCAACGTTTTCAGTAAAAAGTATTCTTTACAGTGATAATTGTATGTGCATTTATAATCTTTCCTACATTACAATGCACACAACCCCAAATTATATTTTATGTTAAACTTTTCTCAGACAAATCACTATATGTTGGAAACTGCACTACCTTAACATATAGTGCAAGAACAGTTTTATTAACCAAACATACTGTTTCACATGGCAACAAGAAATTCCTCCATGAGTGCATGTTTACTGCAATATTTACAGAAATATGAAAATATATGCTTAATTATATAAACAGCAATATAAATAACACTACATATCTCAAAAGCAGTGCAAATTAGAGTGTAAATATCAAATACAGTTTTCTTCAAGAACGTCTAAGGTTTCACCTGATGTCTTGCAGCAGTTTATAAGTCACTTGTTTTTGAAGTATTAAGTACTCATGGAAATATTGCTTATTTTCATAATTACTAACAAAGAGCTAGCAACATCTCAGGTATAATGTGATAAAAATGAGCACACTGACAGTGAATTTTGCCATCTCTCTCACCATGGAATTTCACGCAATACCCCTCAATAACAAGTAGGGCTCTTGACTATGAAAATATGAACACAAATATGAAAATTTGAATAAGTAACAAATTAATTGCTTATTTTCCTTACTGTAGGTTATCCCAGATTAACAATCTTAGTGCATTTTGTTAATAACACTTTGCAGTTTGTAATACTGCCTATTATTAGCTGATAAGTCATTTGGATATAGAAGCCAAGCCCAGGAAAAAGTCTGAATGCCATAAGGAGCTATGGATGCGAACGGGAAGTACACAAAATGGTGCTACAGGCTTCAGTCAAAAGAAGTACAATATCTTCTGACACAAAAATTACAGCATGTTTATTTCATTCTTTGTGTAGTCAGTTTGACAGATGAAATTCAGATTTTGATCTAGTCAGAATCCTATGTATTTGAAGTATGTAGTTGTTTCTAGGAGGCTGTATATTATTGTCTTTAATGTGTCAGTCGGGGTGGGGATGGTATATGACAAAACTGTGAATGGCTCCAAAAAATATAGGCTCAGATTTTAACACCATGTGGATATTCTTCTGAGGTCATTCTCAAACTAAAGTTTTAATTTTATTCCCAAGTGAGAAGGCTGAATACATAAATGACCAGTTATCTGGATAAAAAATCATAGAGTGATGGGAGAGGCCTGTGGGACATTAGTTTACAAATATTATGATTTTTGTTTCCTCAGTCAGAATGTAATAGATTTGTACGCTATGCTGAAGCTATGTAAAACATCTAGCAGATAAACGGTAAATATATAATTAAATATGCATGTGTATTCTTCAATGCCAGGAACACATGCTGAGAATTTGTGGCTTATTTCCATGAAATGTATGTCTGACATGTGTGTATTCATTAGCAAGAAAAAGATGTATGAATTTAAGATATTTTTCTATGATATAAAAAGGTACACAGACTTTGTAAATGAAATTTCAACTCCTTTCTGCCAGAATCCACAACAATTATACATATAACACAAAAATATAATTATCCTGCCCTTTGTTTATAAGATCTAAGACTATTCCTAGCTTGCAAAAAGGTCATAAGACAGCAATTAGATAATTCTGTTAAGGAAACAGTTATCCAGAACCAGGGAACAAACACTTTAGCATTTGAATGTGATACTTTGCTCAGCTCTGTCTGCAGCATGAATGAAAAACTATAAACCAAACAGCAGGGAAAAGGGCAGGAAAAAAAACGAGTCTGCAGCTTGAATTGTGAGTTCTCTGCAGTCTTTTTACTGCCTGTAAATTCAGCCAGTTTATCAGACATCAGTAATTCTGTCAGGCAGGAAATAGAAGAAAGGCTCTGCAGACAGGTGTGTTTTATTTTGTGTAATATGTCCATTCAAAATGATTATTTTTCAGTTTCTTGATCCACAGATAGTGTAAGGGAAGGGTATGCTACTACCTCTAAGTTGGTTTTGTATTCCTACATCCTACTATATCATTTCTCATGGAACCATATGCTCACCTCAGTAAGATACGCCATAAACTCATTCATTGTGTTGTCTTATTCATCTCTCACCAACCTTTCTCCATCTACAAATTTCCAGTCTTATCTTCTAAGCAGTACCTAAGTTCAGGGAGATCCATATAAAGTGATAGCATCCTCCTATTCATTCTTACCTATGAGGCTCTGACAGGGACATTTACAGAGCAAGTTGGCATAATCTGAGTCGTGTCTGAGTAACTGTTAAAACTACTGTAAATTAAATAAAAGAATCACTAAATCCCAGTTAGTGTTATAAACAGATGAATAATGTATATCAGGTGGGTAAATTACTTAGCCATCTCATTCAAGTCCATTAACCTCAGTCTTCCACAGGTGCCTGTAATAGCACTAGTTACTGGAATAGCTCAAAAATCTTATCATAGCCCTGTTTGATTTTACATTGAAGCAAATCAACTGGTTCATAGGTTCATAAGTTGGTACTAGGCTATTGGCCCTAGGGCAACTACAAGCTTAGCCATAACAATTCCCTGGCTATTTCTTCCCACACTATTTACTTCACTGGACCCAGCAGCTCTGGGTTTGACATGGCCTTGTATGTTAAGCAGAGATCATCTCTGAGTAGACGATATGCGACAGAGTATAGCTGGAGTTTTTTAAGGCGGTCAGCGTAGGGCACCTGCTTTAGGCCTGTGATTCTTTTAGTGAGGTATTTCTGTGGCCTTTCCAGTTGTTGCAGATGTCTTGAGAGATACATAACAAATGGGGCATTGTATTCTATAATGGATCTAATGAGGGTTGAGTACAATGGGACAATGACGTCCTTTTTTCTGGATCAAAAGCCCTTAGTGATGAGGTGTGTCACACAGAAGAATTTCCTGACTGTTTTGGTGATGTGGTTATTGTGTCAAAGGTGAGACCACTGTCCACCTGTGTCCCTAAGTCTCTTATCACACTTTCAGTGTTTAGTGTACTGCCACCTATGTGATAATTCATGGGTACATGTTTTTTCCCAAAGGAGATAACTATACATTTCTTGGCATTGAGCTTGAGCCCATGGCTCTGGCACCAAGCATCTGTTTCTGTAAGGTCCTTTTGTAGAATATCCACATCATTTGGGGTTTCAGTAATGGCTCCCAGTTTGCAGTCATCTGTGAACTTTGTTAGCCAGAGTCCCGTAGTGTCAGCCTGTACTTCAGAGAAGTAGATGCCAAACAAGAGAGGTCCCAGGACTGAACCCTGAGGTACTCCACTTGTCACTTGTCTGGAGCTGGATTTGGAGTCGGCTACTTTTACAGTGTAGGTTCTGTCAGTAAGCCAGTTGGCAACCCACCGAGTGACGTAGGGATTAATGCCCAGCTTAGTAAGTCTATCTATGATTCCAGAGTGAGGGATGGTGTCAAAGGCCTTGGTGAGGTCCAGAGGCCTTTGACACCATCCCCCACTCTGGTCTTCATCAAAATCTTCACCTCTAGATCAGGCAGTCAAGCAATTCAATTTTTACTGTCTTTCTGTTCTTTATACTCATGCCTGTCTAAGAAAAAAAAAATCATTTCAAAGTAAACTAAATCTCTTGGCTAAGCAAAAATATTGAGTGTATTATGCAATAAAGAAGTGAAGTATAGAACCAGTGGAAAAAAAAAATACCAAAACACCTCTGGACTATCAAAACTGAAGATTTTGGAAACAGAAATGTACTTGCATCTCACATCAATATTACCTTTCAACTGTCAAGATATACTGTAAGATCATAAATTCTCTTAATACTAACCTTAGGAAAAATAAAAGATGGTCATTACATCAGTTATCATTATTTGACTCACTTTCTTATTTCCCTTCTTAACTCTTCCTTGTCTAAAACCAAATTTTGAATAATTACTAAAATAATTTTATCAATGCCACGGTGGTATGGTGGTAGCATTGTTACCTCACAGCAAGAGGTTCTCCCGTTCGATTCTCGGCGTGGCTTGGGAGTGCCTTCTGTGTGGAGTTTGTATGTCCTCCCCATGGTTGGGTAGCATTTGAAAGACATGCATGCGTAAATGGGCGTGCCTTCGTTGAAGGTTGGGTGTCGAGTTGGCACCTCGGCGTTTCGTAAAAATCTACTTCCAATCATTAGCAGACCGGAGTTCCACTGTGGCGACCCCTTACCGGGAAAAAGCCGAAAAGACAAACAAAACAACTAAAATTATTTTATTAATGAGCATTTCAGTATCTACATTTTGCAGTTTCATACAGGAAGACTAACTTTGAAGAAAGTAACCATGTTCCACAGCACTTAGACATGCATCCTATAAACACAGAATCATGATATGCAAGGTTCTGATGTACTGAAATTGCCCAGAAAATTTCATAGGAGTTTCTGAGCTATGTATATATTCCAAAAAACTATTATACATACTTCCTTGTAAAATGAATGCACACTGTTGAATCCTGTGTTGCTAGTACATGGAAAAAAAATAATTATCTCATTAAATAAATGTGAATCAATGGAACTATCTAAATACCGATCTAGAGCCATACTCTCTCTCTTTCTCTCTCCTTTGTCAAAAATCATAAAAAGATGCATCAACTTCCAAATATTACTTCCTAGACAATAACTTACTCTTGCCTACTCGACATGGCTTACATCCTGCACATAGTACCTCAGCCACTCCTCTCATCTCCTTTCACAAAACAATTAATCATCTCAGAAAAAAAGGTAAACTGCTCTCTTCTACATTCATTTGTCTGGTAAAAGCATTTGACACTGTCTCCTATCCTAAAATGCTGCAAAGTTTACCTTATCTTGATCTCTTCACTCTCATATGGATGGTGCAGTGGTGCAGCAGTAGTGTTGTCGCCTCACAGCAAGAGGTTCTCTAGTTCGATTCTTGACTGGGGTGCCTTCTGTGTGGAGTCTGCATATCCTCCCTGGATTGATGTGGGTTTCCTCCGGGTGCTCTGGTTTCCTCCCACATTACAAAGACATGCATCTGGAATGTTTCTCTTCAGGCCTCTGCTGAAAATTGGCTTTGTTCCAAGTCAGACTTTCCCGGTAAACAAATGTTAAACAATAAATAAATATGAACCTGATTAAAAATGATCTTTTAGATGGGCTCCAGTGCATCATGTGATCTGGAAAAGGTTCCCTTGTAAAATTTTCAGATGATTCCATAATTATGTTACTTCCCCAGAATGACCTTGTTTAAATATTGCACAGCAATACTACTCCTCCATTAAATACTACTCCTCCATTAAATACTACTCCTCCATTAAATACTACTCCTCTATTAAAACACTCTTTGAGTTACATAACCTTCTTCTGAACCCAAATAAACTCTACTCTTCATTCCAAAACAATACTTTGCCCTTAAAACACCTTCAATGTATCATCTGCACAAATTACACTCAGAATAGTCTCCCATACCAAACAAATTGGGATAACCATAGATGACAAACTAAAGTCTTACCTGCACATTCAAAATACTATCAAAAGTATTCATATAAAACTAGATTTTCTCTAGAAAGCATCTCCGACCTTACCTTACAACAGAGAATGTCTGCCACACTTGTACATATTCTGTTAATCCTCTGCTACGTCTTGCTATTAGTCACAAGTGACAATACCATTCTTGTACTCAAACAATAAAAACACTATAATAAAACTGCAAAATCTGCAGACAGTTTTCATAACATAACTCATCATTGCTTGGCACTCAACCAGTTTAAATGAATAGAATTCCTCCACTACCGGAAATAAAGCCAAACTTAAAAGTATCTCTTAAAATACCACACCAGTCAATTAAATGTGAAACATTAAAATCAGTAATGCAGCGGTGCTCCCCAGTTTGACCCGTCAGGTGTAGCGAGAAGGATATTGCACAGATCCTCAAACCAAATAACTAGCATGTCTTCTTCATATGTATCTGAGTACTGCAATGCACTCCCACAGGATTCATGACAAATTATAAATTCAAAACATTTCAGAGAAATCTCAGGTTCCACTTCCTGGGTCATAAGCTATGATCATGTTACTCATCCTCTAGTTCAGTGTTTCCCAATCTTTTTCTGGCTAAGGCACATTAGCCAAATACCAAAGAGTAAATGGCACACTGGAGCTGAAATGCTCCCATTTCTTTTTAAAATGACGTATTGTGCTCAACTAGTACTGTACTAACTACACTACTACAATTCTACAAAGATGCAGGTTTTCGTGGCAGCCTGTAACATTAATAACAAACCCAATCATTCACCCGTCTATAGTACTGTTCTCTGTCAATACAAGTTAACTGCATGTATACAGGACTACAGTAGCACTGAATCTTATGATAAAGAAATTCTTTATTTTGACGCCAGTATTGATGTGCAAGAAGTCCCTGTTGTTCATGTAAAATTGTAAATCCATAACTAAAAGAAAGTGATTAAAATCACCTCTAAATGAAATTAAAGTTACAAAAACTAAACAGTCAATAAAGAGGACCGAAAGCTATGATCTATTTTACTAATTTAGTTAATAGTTACTAGTCATGTGACCAATACTGTATTAATGTGACGGCTGACTTTGCAAGGACTGTGAAAGTGTTTCAATTTGAGTGAGAACGGTAGTTGGCAAACATACTCGTAAGTCATTTTCAAGTGCCTGTAAACACCCTCTGTGTTTTATTTTGATCTGTGTCATTGCTGAGAATGCCCTCTCACACAGGTAAGTAGTGCTGGAGGGAAGCAGTATTCCGACAGCCTTACTACCTATCAACATGTATTCCTTTTCAACCATAATCCAGAACTCTACTAAATTCATTTCCAGGAACTTCAATCGCAGTGTACTGTCAGCTGCAACTTCAATAAGCTGTTCCTTTTCTAGTAATTGTAAGCCAGACATATCAACTTGGATATGAAATGGGTTTCTTATCCAATCTTTGTCAGAAAGATTTAGACTTGGAAAGTAGTATTGCAACTTGTCATCCAACTGTGATAAATGTTCAATAACTATGTCGTGTAACACAATTGCACCAGGATCAACTTCAACAGCATGACGAAACATAGCTACTGAATTAGTTGATTCTATTTCATGTGACCACATTTGACGTTTCTGACGAAAAGCGCACAGTTTGTCAGTAACAGATAGTATATTTGATTCATTGCCCTGCATACTCAAATTCAGTGCATTTAACACGTCAAAAATGTCAACTAGGTATGCTAATTTGCTGCACCAGGTGGAATCACTCAACAATTGAACAAAGTCCTGTTTGACTTGTTGATTTAGGAAGAACACACATAGTTCATCTCTCAGCTCGTACACCCTCGACAGAACTTTTCCTTCGGATAGCCATCTTACATCTGTGTGCATCAAAAGTGTATAATGTTCTGCTCCCATGTCCTTGCATAACATCTCAAAAACTCTGCACTTGACTGGCCGAACTTTGATGAAGTTAACCATTTTAATCACATCATCTAAGACTGACTGAAGGTCGGTACCCATTGTCTTACTTTCAAGTGCCTCCCTGTAAATGAAGCAATGAGTTGTGACAATGTTTGGATTTTCATGTTTTGCCATACTTGCGAAACCACGCACATTTCCTGTCATCGATGGAACTCCATTCGTGCACACAGCCACGCACCATTCCCACAGCAAACTATTCTGGACAAAGAACTGTGACACACATTTCAAAATATCCTCTCCTTTTGTTTCTATCAGTTCTGTACAAAACAAGAATTGCTCTAACATTTTTGTTCCATTTGAAAACCTCATGAAGGCCATTAACTGCGCTTTTCCGCTTACATCAGTAGACTCATCAATCTGTAGAACAAATCGTTTGCAAGTCTGAAGCAAATTGCACACACTGCTTCTGATATTCTCTGACATCATTTCGATCCACCTGGCAACCGTGTTATTTGATGATGGCATCTTACTTATAACTTTTTCTCCATCTTCTCCAAGCATCGTTTTCACCATAACTCTGCATGCAGGCATAATCAAAGACTCCACAAAGTTGTGCGGTTTCATTCTTTGGGCAACTAGCTCTGCGACCTGAAAGCTAGCTAGCTGTGCTTTGTCTGTAACCGAAAGATGCTTAGTAAAAAAAAATGCGATTGCTTCTGCTGCCCATCTAATAAACGTTTAAAATATGTCTAATTTTTCCCTATGTAAGTCTTGTGCTTTGTGTGTAGATGGCGTTGCATCTTGCTTGGTACCATCGCTTCGCTTGCAAGAATGTCCCCGCATATTACACATAACGGTTGTGGAATGCCCTGCTTCTCAACACATGTAAATCCATAAGTTAAGTAACTGTCTTGGTAATGTCGAGTGACTTTGCTTTTACCAACAGTGCCTCTGTTATGCGTATCTTCATCTAGGC
Source organism: Protopterus annectens (assembly GCF_019279795.1). Classification (NCBI taxonomy): domain Eukaryota; kingdom Metazoa; phylum Chordata; order Ceratodontiformes; family Protopteridae; genus Protopterus; species Protopterus annectens. Next base: position 1,086,032,718 of record NC_056725.1, read on the forward strand.
ATATTTCACTGTTAGCAACCGTGCTTTTTCTTTTACGACTTTCGTTTGCGTTAGCCATTTATAGTTACAAAGAATAAAAAATACAATTCAGATTAACTTTAAATTCTATGAAAACTATGCTTAAACAACAATAAAGTCATGTTTTAGCAGTACATGCGGACTACTACATCCACAAATCGAGTGACGTCACTCCACAGAAGGTAAAGCCTCGCAGCCACGGAAGAAATGTAGCTCCGCTCAATTATTGAAATTGTCATGGAGCGCCGCCGCCACGCAGAACTGATGAAGTGGGATCTTTTTGTTTAGAAACTAATGATATTTCTGCGTCGTTTCATGTTTTATTTCATTAGGAATATAAGGTTATACTATTTTAACTTATAATTAATTTTAATGCAACACTGTTATAATTTTACAATTTTTTTTACTTTTTGCTACTGTTGTGTGCCGCGGCACATAGGTTGGGAAGCACTTCTCTAGTTAAATGCTTTCAGCTTTCCCCTCCTGTTACTGTTCTCATTGTTTCTCTCTATTGTATGACTCTCAAATACAGCACCTGGGCCTTGCAATTGCATATTCAATTGCTTACTTTATACAATACTTTATCAAATTGCCCTTAAGTACATAATATATATTCTGTCCCACCTAAGAAATACTTTAAAAAAAAACAACAAATTATTTAGTCAAAAATAGTAATGTTGGAACTAGCAATGACCATTCCCTAAGGACATAGCCTATAATGAACACATAACATGCTAAGATCTTTAAGGTATTTTGTCTGCTTATAATATTAAGTATGTGCATCATGTTTGTTACTCTCATTTTATCAGTAAATAATGATGTTTTTACTTGTCTCGGCAATTGTCTAAACTTGTAGAACTTTTTTCCCAAGGTCTCTGTCGAAAGAGGGCTTCTCATGTTCAGTTGGACTTTCCCAGTAATCAAATGCTAATAAAAAAAAAAAAAATAGTGATTACCTTAAAGTACCTGACAAGTACAGACATATGGAACTGTGCAGTCATACTTTATTCCCTACATTTTTGTATGCATTTCCCATTCCTCAAAATAACCTACAGTAGCCTAAGGCTGGTATCCCAGCCCACTTCCTGCCTCCTCATGTATATCAATAGCTCCTTTCTAGGTGTGGCTAGATCTATTCCTTTACATGTTGGGCTTCCTAACTCTTCAGAAGGTAGATGCTTTCAGATAGTAACCATAGGTCTGGGAAGGGAAGACTCGTGTGTGGAACTCTGGACACGTGCTGAATGCAATTATGCCATAGTGGCCAGTCAGGATCTCTAGCAGGCATACAAACTAGCAAGCAATGCAGCAAGTACAATGCATCCACCCTCATGTGATACATTAAATGACCTACACCCCCCCCTTCGTGGCCTGAGAAATTCCCTGGCCTCTCAGAGGTGCCAACATCTAGAAGGGCATTGTTACCTACGTCTGAAATGTTTCTATGTATTTGATTATCACTGAAATATCCCACTAATACAGGAGAATTTGCTGATGGCAGCTTCACTACTCCCTCAATGACATTCCCTCAGGTATACAGATACCTTGTTTCATCTGTTTCATTTTTTGGGGGGGCTCATTTTTTTTTCTAATTATTTGAAAGATGTAAAATAAATACTTAGAATGAAACACAATGAGTACTAATAGAGAGTAAGAATTTACCAAGAAATTATAGAATGCATCTCTGCATAGCTGTAATAAAGCAGGCTATCTAGAACTTGTATGTGTTCACTTTGCCACTGCCTGATTCACATGTTTACCCTGCACTAAATGTGAAGATTGCCCCTGAGTGTCTGACTGTAATCAGATGTTAGTGTTTGGATATAATTGCCCCACTAACACACCAACTAGTTCCGTGCCCCCTTTAATACCTATCATCATGCTGCCTTGTTACTGCAACCTCTGTCTTCATGAAGGCAGATGGAATTACTGGTTTAAGAAAATAACATTCAAAACAAAAGACACTGGGAAACAAGCTGCCACGTGTGACAGAGCTAAACCTTAATTTATTAAGGATCAACTGATGCCTGAAAAACTGGCTGTAATTCATTTAGAAGAAAATAACACAGCTGAGGAGGATCCAAGGGACTGGAATGAAGACAACGCTACAGTATAATGACATGTTTGTTTTTTAACAAGCAAATCGCTCATATTGGTTTTATGTGGCTATTTGTAGGAATTTAAATTACAGTTTGAATGGGCAGGCCATATCAACATAACATCCCATGTACAATGTGTGATTCTTTCTTGTTTTTGCCTTTTGTTAATTAGACAGTTTCTGTAACATAAATAATTACTTTCCCATACACAAACTGACAGCAACTCTTTTCAATGTGCAATTAATAAAAATAGAAAACTGACTTTTTTAGAGGTTATAAATAGCTTCTTGTAAAATGAAAGAAAAGGTTCATTGTTTGAGAATTTTTTCGAATATATTGAAATACTGCAAGAATTATTAGCAATATAAATGATTATGCAAATGAAATCTGAACTGTGGTGGCAACCTTTCTTGAGAGACAGACTGCTTGGTGTTTAAATGATGAGCTGTTTTTCAAACCTGCTGTGATGTTACATAATGATGTCACTTAATGGCAAGTTCTGTTTAGAGTACATATATAACATTGCACTTCATATTAAGATTGTTGCTCTTTGTGACATCTTCTAAATTATCTTCAGCTAAGGCAACATTGTTGTATAAACTAGATTTTAGAGGTACAAATGTTTTATAATCCTAGCTTTGTGTCTTCAGATTAGACTGCAAAACTGGAGTGCAAATAAATGACTGGGAAGGAATTTTTACAGGATGACAATTGGTATCTGTAGTATACCAAGGGGCAAATGTTTAGGCTGCAGATCAAAAATGCAGTGCATTACATGCAGTGTTATGCAACAGACAAAACCTAAGAAAAATGCATAGCTACTGTTCTCATCGAGATGTTTCATACTTCGTACATTTCAAAATTAGCAGTTGTACAAGGACTTGCACTTTCCAAATAAACTTTAGAGAGTCACTCTTTGAATATAATTTACAGTTTCAGCTTCATGTTTTTATGGCACAGATTGTTAGTATGTTCATATTGTACATCTGTTGTGATAGAGCTAGAATCCCTTTTGTAAAAAAAAATTGTGTTCCGCGGACACACACTCATAGTGTTCAATTTTTCCATAATTTACTGCATTCTGTAAATCAGTGGCATTGCTATTTGGACACTATATGTAACTTGTATTATTATATATTTTTTTTGTCACTATATAAAAGTCTTATGATGCATTATTATGTGGTCATAGTTTAAGTCTCATTTAACTTTGGTGAAGGCTGATGCTTTTTAACCTGCAGACACTGACAACAGGTATAAAGGCTGTTAAAAATGAGGTACATCTAGCCAAAAACTGGGGACCTAATTAACATAATATTTGAATAACATTTAAATACAGAATAGTAAATAAATCTACCATGCCCAATAGGATTGTGGTATGTAGAATTGTGGCATACTACCTAGAAACAAAAGCTTAAAAAATAAGAGTGACAAAATGATAAAATATAAACATATTTGTGCCTTTCGGCTTTTCCCGGTTAGGGGTCGCCACAGCGGAACTCCGGTCCGCTAATGATTGGTAGTTGATTTTTACATGCCGAGTTACCAGCCCTGATGCACAACCTTCAACGAAGGTACACCCATTCATGCATGTCTCCACGCAGAAGACGCTCTAGCTGAGAATCGAACCGGACAGCGTCTAACTGTGAGGCGAGAACGCTACCTCAGCACCACCTAGTTTTAAAAAATGGGAGTGACAAAATTACACAAAAATATAAGCATATTATCAAGAGTACAATGCAAAATCTCTAGATTTTAAAGAACGATACTATAAAAATCTGCCCCAAAGGCATTTACTTTTATTCCCAGTAACGGGAGATGTAACATGTGGATTTTCTTTAAATTATTTGCAACTCCAATATGTTGATCATCTAATCTGGTTTCCTGTGTACTAAATAGCTTCAAAGTTATGTGTGATGGTGGGGAGAGGGGAGCCAGAAAATTCTATGGAGGCCTTAGGGATTAATTCAAGCAGGAAAATAGGAGCTTACCTCCCTATTGTTGTTTGTCTTTCAGCTTTTCCTGGTTAGGGGTCGCCACAGAGGAACTCCGGTCCGCTAATGATTGGCAATTGTTTTTTTTTTTTATGGTGTCAAGTTGCCAGCCCGACGCCCAACCTTCAACGAAGGCATGCCCATTCAACGCATGTCTTTCGAAAACCCACTCGACCGCGGGGGAGGACATGCAGACTCCACACAGAAGGCACTCCCAATCCAAGCCGAGAATCGAACGGGAGAACCTCTTGCTGTGAGGCAACAACGCTACTGTTGCACCACCGCAGAAGTTACCGCTGCACCACCGTGGAACCAAAAGAGGTAAATCAAGCCTGAAAAAGGGTATGTACCATCAAAACAGTTGTTATTAAGAGATCTATGACTACTTCAGTACAAGAGTTCTTCACTATTGTTCTTTTGTTTTGTAAATTATCTTTATTCATAGAATACAAATGTTGTTTTGGTTATACTATGAATATCATTTTAGGGAATTAATGCAATATGCCTAAATTAAGATACATCTTTCCAGTAACTTTTGTTGAAACCATATTTAAGTGAATTTTATAGCAGTTTGCTAAAAAAAAAAAAGCTTTGAAATAAACTGCAAAAAATTTAAAGGGCAATAACCACCATTGCTTATTTTAATTAAATAATGGAAAACAAGATTTTAAATTTAAAGCTCATCACTCCACAGTCATGTGTACATGATGTTAAATCTTCAGCTTAATCACTTGATACATAAAACCTCCAATTTACTTATAGCGCAAGCAGCATGTAACACAATACAGTATCAAGCCTTCCTGCTCCACTTTGCCAATTACCATTCTATTTTGTCAAGTATTGAGCAGGGAGCATGAGATAGTTGAGAGCTACATTAAAATGCATGGTATCAGTAAGAGTCTATTCTCTACAGTAAAGGCCTAACCCAGGTCATAGCATTAAAACTAAAAATGCACATTTTGGAGAGTGCACAAAAACAATAAGAACTAGGCTTATCAGTAAATCACAATTTAGTAAATAAACAATGCTATGTGGTACTAGGTACATACAGTAAGAAAAGGAACAGGGTGGTTTGCAAAGTGTAAGCAGAAGGAAAAACTAAATATGTGGACACACAGAAGGTGAGTAGCAACATTAGCAGAAAGAAACACCAGACAATAACAAGATTATGTAACATTCTACATAAGAGTCCTACGTATTTTCATAGCTGGAACAATTAGTTTAGGAATATAGAAACATCAAAGTAGGAAAGTCACAAGTGTCCTGTAATTGACATCTCACTAATCCAGGCTGCCAAGGCTGCACATTGACTGCAATATGAATATGAAAAAGAGGAAGAAGGTAATTCCTCCTCCTCCTCCTCATTAACAGACATTGCATGTCTTTGGAGTATGCAGAGATTAGGAGGGTGCAGTGTGGCTGTACACCACAGCAAAACTATTTATGTGTGTTTTGCAACTTTAGAAGTGTTGATGTTTTGAGACAGTGACCTTCCAACAATTTAAGCATTTCAGTTTAGATTAATCTTTGACCGAATGGCATACAATCACAGTAAACCCATCCTCATATAGATATTTCAACACAAATGATTTTCTCTTCTCACAGAATGGTGTAGTACAATTTTGTGTACAGCTGACATTTCAGTACAGTATGACTGTGTGTGTGGTTTAGTAAGACACAAATTGCAGGTCTATAGGTAAAAACAGTATCATTAATATAATGTACCACTTTAGTGCATAAATAGCCTTGCTTTGTTAACAGGATCACTTTCTAGAAATTTTTGGGTAAAGGTAAATTAAAGTGGCAAAAAGTAAATGAAACACACAAAGTCTGACATAAAATCCTATGCAGTAATAAGTACAGACCTCACTTCTGATTTTATGTGAGCAAAACAGAAAGCAGCAAACTTTTCAGAACTCTTTTATAAGAGGCAACAAAGTATTAAACTGAATGAAATTCAGAGAATGAGCTAAAGATGATGTGAAGTTTAGTAAAATGACTTTGTCAGAAAGAATATACATACATATATATATATATATATATATATATATATATATATATATATATATATATATCACAAAATTGAACATTAAAAACATCGAACGCACTTACGTCAAACTCTAAAAACAGAAATGACAGAATGTCGAGGACATGGAACAGCAACTTTTTTCCCAGGGAAAAAAATCTGTGCTCCAAAAAAAATCCCAAAAAACAAATCCACAGACAAAATAAAGTGGGGGGGCTTTGCCTCCCACACACCCCATACTTAAATATATCAACTCTGAGATTGCACCACAGTGGAGGAAATATCAAAGTCCCGCCAATGGTCCAATGATTTTTTTCCCTGGGAGAAAAATCACTGTTCCAGCCGATCAACATTCTGTGATTTCTATTTTTACAGTTTGATGTTAGAGCTTTCGCTGTTTTTAATGTTTGACTTCATGATGTAGACCCTATAAATATATATACACATATCTCTGTGTGGTTATGTTCCTTTATGTCACCAATGAACTTTCATCAATGTGAAATCTATAATGAAACTTCATTGAGGCAGACAAACAATGAAATAGGTTGATCACAAATGAAGCAGCTAAGTATCACTGTTATCATGTAAAGGAATCAGAAGATTTGCTTTTACGTGGGGGCTTCATATTTTTTTTCTTTGTAATATGAATTTTACATAATATGAGCCAGCAATAAAATACATACATATTTGTTATTTGTTTGCAGTACAAATGGCCCTACACTGAACATTCCATGTCAGAATGTATTAATAATTAACCTGATAATCACAATAAACAGGAAGAGGTTATGTCAAAAGGAAAGAACGTATGCATCATTACACTCTATACTCAGAAAGATTAATTTGCAAAATCAGTTCTAAACATCTCTACACAATATGACAACATAACATGACATGAAGTAACATCGCCTGTAGCATATTTAAATGACAGTGAAATACTACTCTATGCTGTGATAGAAAAGATTATCTGCTATGTTATGTTATTCTGTGTTATATAAACTGCCTGTCTATAGCAAATAGTGTACCATTGTGTATATACTTATTTCACAAGTTCATAAATCTGAAATACCTTCCTCAAATATTTTACCCATTCTATAGCTTTATGAAGCTTTTCATAATTATTAATACTTAAGGTCAGAAGTCAGAAATATCCAACCTCAAGTTATAAGGATGTGGCAGCATATACCTTTTAACATGATCATGAGATCCAGTGAGTCAGAGGCACGTTAGCTGCAAAAAGGAAATACCTTGTTTTCTACTCATTTGCATATCATGGAATTGCTTGCCTACTACCTCAAGTGCTTAGAAAGACTTTGCTGTAGTAAACACTGCTGCTGGCCAGTACATAGCATTGTGACAGGGACCTGCCTCATTCAACCCCCCCCCCCACACACACACACGCACACACACACACACACACACACACACACACACACACACACACACACACACACACACAAACATTCATCATACATTGAACATCCCCTCACCCAGTTGCACTCACACATTCACCCCCCCCCACATACACGCATATATACACCTACCCTTCCTATCCCCTCTATTGCAATCACCCAGGCATACACACATTCTAATGTTTACATATTCACACACACACAAACACACACACACACACACACACACACACACACACACACACACACACACACACACACACACACACACGCACAACACTCCTCAAACAACATGTTACCTAAACTGATTGGTATTGAATATAATAGGTGAATTCCAGTTTTTAGCAGTGTTAATTAATATGACTGGCAGTGGTGAATCACTTGGCTACATAAATCACTTACCAAAGGCATTTTCAAAGGAGAGCACATGACTTATTCTGATATGTTTTTCCCCTAGAATGCCTCATTTAGATTTGCTTTAGCACAGAGAGACAGACCACAGCAGTACATCTCATTGAAGTTAAGCACTGTTGTAGGTCTGTCTCTGAATCAGAAAAGGCTACTGCCAGTGGTAGGGAAGGCTTAATCCTGGCAATGACATTTTTGAATCCCGGGATAAGTTTTAGATATGTTTTTCTTGTTTTACATTATGTATATACTGTTTTAGATAGCTCTAGGACAAGTTATAACAAGTCAAGTTGTCAGGAGCAAATATATCATATCTAAACTTTCAAATGACTACATGCATCCAAATCCTTGGTGGTCTAATCTCCAAGAATAACCCCCTACACAAACACACACACATATACACATGAACCATGAGAGACACTGGATTTAGTCCATAATATGGTAACACATAAAGCTGTCATGTTTGTCTGCAACCCCTAAGTGCAAGTAATAGTGAGTACAATGTTAGGCTATCAAATCTCCCTCGCTTCTCTTTGAGTACCTTTATACTTCCATAATAAGCACTTCAAGAGCTTTCATGATCAAAACTTCATAACCTCACATGATTTTAGGCAAACGTAACTTATCTAAACTCGAAAAAAAAAGTCACTGAAAACACATCTGTTTTAGTCAGTCTGCATGTGTAAATCCCAAAAATGATATATATTTCGGTAATTCTGCCAACTAGAAATAAAGCCGAGTTCTTAAAATTGTCACATAGCACATAGCACTGACATAAGGGTATACAGTTTCTATTCTAAACTTCACCAATGCTTAAGTCCAGTTTTCATGCAACTGTCACTACAATTGGCTTCAAATGCTGCCCACATCAGTCCACCTGTTGGATGAAGACAGTAAATATATAATCTCTACCTTACTAATACCATCACATTAACAGTTAGGTGCATTAACTATATGGATGTGCAAAACCTACCAAACTCTAAGCAGCATCTTATATCTCTGTATTACACATCCATTCATATCTGTCAAAAGTATTTGGCTAATAATGGATCTTTGAGGTCCAGTTGGCTAACTTTAAAATCATATAACATGGCTAGCCCCAGTAATGACCCTTGAGGTACCCTTACATGGATACAGTGAGAAACTGTTGTCAAATTTAATCTTAAAGTTACAAGAGTTATGTATTGAATAAGATGAAATGGTTATAACTAAAACAAATAATCTGGATAAACATTGCAAAGAGTTTAGTAATAATCACAAATATGTCACGGGTAATTATATCTTTCTCTGCTGATGGATTATGGAGTATATGGGGAGGAAGAGGGCATACTTGTTTTTTGTTGTTTAATTTAGGTTTATTCATTTAATTGAGTTTGTCAGTTTGTAGGTGAGCTGGACCAATGCTCCTTTGCAGTCACAGTCAAAGCCATGAAGCAAAGGCAAACACTGGAATGTAGCATATCCATTTGAATTACCACATGCAAAGAAAGAACACAATAATATATTTTTTAAATATTAGGTCTTACATGTTAATAGCATAAAAAAAACTTCATAAAAGAACAGTTCTGTTGTTGCATCATGTGACTGTGTGGGGGGAGCATATTTTCAAAGACCTTATTTATCATCAGTAACTGAATAAGGTATGTAAATGCAATGGTTTAATCACTATGGGAAGGTATTGTCTGGAATGTTTTAACTATAGGTCCCTTACATGGAGCCAGAGATTTTCCAAAGATAGTCATTAATTCCATCATTTAAAAATACAGACAAGTGTTCCATTGATAAATTCTAAGGGTAATTTAAAACGGTAAGGTTCCATGAGGTTTTCAATATTGTGTGTGTTTGTGTGTGTGTGTGTGTGTGTGTGTGTGTGTGTGTGTGTGTGTGTGTGTGTGTGTGTGTGTGTGTGTGTGTGTGTGTTTGTGTGTTAGTGCCATTGCTTTGTGTATAAACATTTATTGAAGGGATAGAAAAGTAAAGTAAAACTGATGAATTCAAGCATCAGGTAAAGTGGAATTAATGCATCTTAAGAAGGGAAATGATGTTGGAGATTAATAACTTAGCTGCAGCTGTGATGTTTAATGTTAACGCGGTATATTAACAATACTATAGGGCAGCTGCAGTGCCATTCATGTTTCAAGCAATGGAGGAAATCACCATTATATCAAAGTACTTCAGTTTGTCCAGGTGCTGGACTGATCCTGTTAAAAGAAAATAGTCTTGCTTTGCATAATCAGCTTTTAAAGTGTGTCTAAATTAGTTGAAATTCTTCTTTGGTGGATAACTCTTGTGTTCTCATCTGGACCACTCATTGGTTCTTTGGTGTATAACCTGTTTAATTTTTTTTTCATTTCTTACAATAAAGAGTAGTACATGCTTAAGCCAGGGTCTTTTCTGGATAACATACAGCTCCATTCTGTTGCTGCAGAGTATTTCATTTTGCCAGCTTTGAGTGGGAGTGTAGTGAATTTTTTGAGTTTGAAACTGTGTCCAGTGGGTTCAGAGTGTCGTATGTTGTGCTCCGGAGGTGAGCTGTTGGAACTGAATGCCATTATTCGTTGGGGACTTATGTGTAAAGTTTTCCGATTTTCCTCAAGATATTGACAGTGTTTTATGCTGCTGTATGGGGCTTGGTTCGAATGGAACAGCTTTTTTCCCCTCTCTGCAGGGGTGTAAGCTGTTAAGACTGAATATCTTTACTCTTTTGGGACTTGTGGGTAAATCTCACTTTTTATGATATCTACAGTGTTTGATGCCAGCTATTTTGTCTAGGAAAACTTATGTTTTGTCACTTCTTGGACTTAATGCACTTGTCATAAACAGCGCTCTTGGCACATAAGGATAGCCATGTTTGTTTGTGTTTATATATACCCTGCATGCAGCAGAATCTGCTGTAGTTTTCAAACTTGAACAGGGGAAGAGCTTAAAGCCTTCTCTTCTTACCCCCATACCCTTCAGTATCTCCCTCTCTTTCATACTCTCATCGCTTTGTTTATTCCCACTCTCTTACCTTACACCAATCAACCATGTCCCCACATCTTACACAAATCCTTCTCACCTCCTGTGTAACCATATTGTTCCTAATTCCTCTTTTCCATGCCACTTCATATACATCCTACAAACTCCCTTCCTCCTTCCTACCTCCCCCACTCCACCACTCATCTCTACCTCCACCCATCCAACTCTCACTTTCATTATATATCCCCCTCAGTATTTCAACCTAATACACTCCACTACTTTAAACTAAAACTTACATTCTGCTCTTTCAAGTGGCACTCATCCAAATCACTCACTAACCTCCCACAATCAACTAAGCCCAAACTACAACTACTGTTTACCTCCTCTTACTGTCTTTCCCTAGCAGGAGATATTCACCCCAACCCTGGTCCTAAAACTATTGCTAACTCCACTTCCCCTGTCACAACCAATAGCACCAATACCACTCCTCCTACCTCATCCAACATTACTAACCAAAAATTCCTAAAAATTCTTTCTCTAAATGCCTAGAGTCTAAAAAACAAAACTGCTCTCTTCCATGCTTGGCTTTACTATACCCTGCCAGACATAGTAGCAGTCTCCGAGACTTGGCTAAAACCCCAGATTTCCAACTCTGAAATCCTACCACCAGGTTTTCAGGCTCTTAGATGTGACCACCCAAACAAAAAAGGTGGTGGAGTAGCATTAATTTGCCCAAATCTACACTCCATCGCTCCTTACCAAAACCCCATTCCTCAATTCAATAATGCAGAATTAGTCATGGGGATACTCAAACTGAATAACTTCAAAAGCATATGTCTTATAGCCCTTTACACCCCCCCCCCCCAGTAACAACACTACCACCCTAGAAGACATTCTTCTATGGGCTTCAACTAATATTAAGCTCGAGACGTACATATTAGGCAATGTGAACATCGACTGGAACAAAATCAATGGTACCAATCCATCTATATCTATTAATCTTTTAAATTTCACTCAACTAACTAATAGCATCACAAGACCCAATAAAAAGAACCCCCCAGGTTCCACTCTGGACTGGATTCTAGCCTCCCACCCAAATAAGATCTTATACTCAGGTATCTTACTAGACACCATAAATGACCACTACCCTGCCTTTATCCATCGAGCAACACACTCAAAACCACACCCTCACCAATATATCCATACTCACAACCTCACTAATTTTAATCCTTCAAGTTTCTCTAACACCCTCAAATTAATAAACTGGGATAATCTAAAAACACTTTCCCTAGATAATGCTGTAGATTTTTTCAATACTACCTTCTTAGATATCTTAAATTCCCATGCCCTACCTAGCACTAAATGAATGAAATCCAACCCTGCCCCCTGGCTATCTAAGGATACTAAAAACCTTATGCTACAAAGAGACAAGACCTGGAAACTGTATCACCAACACCAACTCCCTGAAATGCTTCTTAAATATAAGTAACTCCGTAACCTAACCAAAAAACATATCATAAGAGATAAAAAGTCTTACTATACTACACTCCAGACCAATCACTCCAAAAACCCTAAACAGTTCTGGACCTCCATCAACTCTCTACTAAATCCAGGTACAAAAAGCAACCCTTGTCCTGACACCGGTAAAACTGACACAGAATTAGCCACCCTATTCGACTCCTTCTTTACCAGCTCCATAGCTGAACTCAGCAAGACCTTCCCCAATCACAACTCCTCTTCTCTCCTCAAACCCACATCCCCCACATCCTCCCATCCTCCCAATCCTAACTGCCTCCCCCCACATTTCACCTAAAGCCCATCTCCACATCCTACATAAAAAACTTCTCGCTAGACTTAAGCCATGCTCCCCAGCCCCAGACATTATCCCCTCTCTCTATCTAAAGCTTGCTGCTGATGGCATTGATCCCCATCGGTATTCTCATCAGTAGATCCACACAGGAGTCTTATGTTCCCAAAATGTGGCGTGCTGCCTTTATCCTTCCCCTCCATAAAGGAGGTGAAAATAATACTATCTCTAACTTCCATCCAATAGCCATTCTCTCCCCAATCTCAATCATACTTGAAAAATGCATCCACCTCCAGCTCATGCCTTACCTTACTGATAATCACCTCCTCATCCCTACACAACATGGTTTTCGTCCTGGACATAGTACAATAACTGCTCTTATCTCTTTCTTAGACTTAGTAAATCACGCCCATGATTCTGGAAAAATTGTATCCACTATCCTAGATCTTTCCAAAGCATTCAACACGGTTTCTCATACCCACCTTCTAAATTATCTTTCCAATCTTAATCTCTCACAGAACTCCCTATTATGGTTTAACAGCTACCTTTCTAATAGATCCCAAGCTGTGAAATGGCAAACTGGCACCTCAAACTTCCAACCCACCCCTACTGGAGTTCCCCACGGATCCATACTCGGCCCAATGCACTTCAATGTATTCATTAATGATTTTCATGCTGCAATTCCAAACACTAAAATAGTGCGATACGCAGACGACTCAACGTTAGTTTGCTCTGCTTCTAATCTCCCTGACCTCCTAGCAAAAACTCAATTGGCCTTTTCTACAACTGAAAACTGGATGCTTCAAAATCATCACTCCCTAAATTCTAATAAATCAAACATTCTTCTTTTCTCCCCCTCAAAAACCCTCCAGCTTGACAAACAATCTTTCAGTATCTTTAGCCATACTAACTGCACTATAGAAATTGTCCCTTCTGCTAAACTACTTGGAGTTACCACAGATGAACACCGAAAATCTGACACACATGTTCAGCTAAACATTAAAATAACTCACCAGAAACTTGGCATGCTATATAGACACTCCCAATTCCTCTCTTCATCTACCAGACAAGCTCTTGCCACCACCTGCTTACTACCTTCTCTTCTGTATGGTGCTCCCCTACTTACCAACTTATCCTCTTCCATCTCCTCAAAACTAGAAACATGTTGCAACAAAATTGCTAAATTCGAAGTAAAGCTAATTACTCCTCTCACCACTGCACATCTCTCCACCTGCTAAAGTGGCTAGAGCTTCCCAATCAACTCAACTTCCTTCAACTCACTACTACCCACGGACTAATCTTCAAACCAACTCTATGCCCTGCTTTAGCAAATATCTTACCCTTTTACACCCCCCACAGAGCCCTGAGATCAGCAGACCAGAATCTCCTCTCTGTATACAATCTTAAACGTCCTGCTGGTCACCTTCTACTCTCTTCTTCCCTAGCCAGAAGATGGAATCCCCTCAATTCTTCTCTTAGAATCTCTGAAAACGACGAATAGTTTAAAACTCAGCTTCATTCCTACCTTACACAGCACTGGAAATGTAACTGTATTCTCCCTACTTAACCTACTTACTCTCTTCTATGTATGCTTCCTCATACAGATTCTCTACTTATTCATCCACCCCAGACTGTTCTCCAAAATGCCTACCTCACTATAAATCTAAAGACCCCTTAAACATCTGCCTCCCTCTAAGTCAAATTCAATACCAAATTATTAATAATGTTTTTCTACCTTAAATGTACACAATGTATATACTGTATGTAGTCCCTGATCTCATCCCCTTACTGAAAACAATTAATCTTTAATAACTACCTATATTAAGCTGATGCAGTTTAACTATGGCAATCATACCTTTCATGTGTGAACTCCACTTTTATTAATGTTCAACCACCTAAGAATACTACAGGCACTATAATTTCCCACCTATTTCTCTTCCATTTCTGCTAAACCTCAATATACAACATTCAAATTTTTAACCCTCAACTAATAATTGCTTTCCCTTTAATTGTGACTCTTCTCCTGCCTCTATCACTTAATTATTGTACAAATAGTTCTCTATACAACTTTGTAAATATGTTTATGAACTGTCTTGCCGTTATGCATTTGTACCTTTTCTCATTACTTTGTATTATTTCATTTTTGTTTAATTGTTTGTGATGTGGAGGTTTCTCCCCGGGCCTCCACTGAAAATGGGCTCTTTGAGCCCAGTGGACATCCCCGGTAATCAAACTGGAAATAAATAAATAAATAAATAAATATTTGTATTGGGCATACTGCCCCTTGATTTTTGCCTCAGAAATACAAGGACAGTTTAATTTTTTTTAACTGACCATAAAAAGAACACAGATGAGTCATTGTTAGTGCTTTTTCCTGATTTCATTGCAAATACCTGGTTTATTAAAGTATGGTATTCATTAAGACATTGGAGACTGAGGGGATTTTGGTTAGGACATTAGGCAGCTTGTTACAGCCTCCATACATCAAGGTGTCTACCATCCATTTAGGATTGTGGACTTATATTGGATTTATTATAAAACCTTTTTTTGATAGGATTGTGTTATTTAATAAGATGACTGCTTCAACTATGAGTGGATGAAATTCAACCCACCAAGGATCAGAATACACGAACATCACCCCCCCCCCCCAAGAAAAAGCCAGAAAAAACACTTTTAGGTGTTTTTTTAAAGGGGGCAAGTCCACACCTCCCAAACTTATATATATATATATATATATATATATATATATATATATATATATATATATATATATATGTATATGCCAACTCCATGGTAGCACCATCTCAAAGAAGGGGAAACCTACATCTTTAAAAGAGAATCACTGCTAGCACAACTCACTGACAGTGATTTCTTATGGAGGAGCTCTGATCCTTGGCAGGCTGAATTTTGGGCAAATGACAAGTGAGAATTCAGTCTTTTTCTGCCATAGGTTAGCCAGGATTATTCCTTCAGCAAAACATGCCTCTGGTCTGCCATTTCTAATAAACTCTAGCCATTACTGAGGTAAAAATGTAACTGAGATATGGATTCAAAATCTCACAGAGAAATGATAACATATGGTAAGTATATTATTTCTACTCCCGGTATTAAACGAGACACCCTTTTCATTTTTGTGATTAAGAGTACTCTGGTATTCAGATTTTGAACATGGGCCAGTTTTGAGTCCTGCACTATCTGTGGGATAAATCGGTATTTAGATAAGTAATGATACCTGTTGCTCTTTGCTGGGAGATTATTATTGTAGATAGATGGTATTATGATAGATGCATGAGGAGGATAACAGCACAAAACAAGAAGTGCGGAGATACAGCTGAAGAGAACTAGACAGTGTTAGAAGGATAAAAGTGTATTTAGAGAGTGTCATTTGAGAAAATGTGCTTTGGTTAAGGAGCTAAATGAGAGGAATTGTTGAAATGTTGTTGTTAGGCTAACTAATTTTATAACAGACTTCTTTGCTGGATTTTTGTTTTTTGCTAAGTGGGCTTATAAGATTTTTCTAACTGTAATGGAATCATCAGTGTTATATAGGTCTGAGGCACTTTACTGAGATTTAAGGGTTATAACAAGAAGAGGAGCAATTTTACATAATGTTCTTAGAAAGCGTTTGAAGAGGACTGATACTTGCGAAGAGCAAAGGACAGAGTTACAACAGATATTATGAAAGCAGATAAGAAGTGAATTGCTTGCACTAAACAACATTTGTGGACAAGGTGAATATTTTGGCTAGTATTTGTGGCTGACTTGAGAAGTATAAAAAATAAGCACAAATTATTGTGATTCATAGACCTCTCCCGTGTTTCCTAGAACTCCTACTGTAAACTTTAGGCAGCAAGGTTTGGAGTGCCACATGCTAATATGTCAGCCCATTGAAGGTGTGGGTCTATCTTAATAACCATCTTGGGTGCTAGACATTTTTCTTTGAGCCGGTGCTACCATGGAGTTAGCATATATAAGTTTGGAAGGTCTAGATTCATAGATGAACAAACCATGCAAGTGTTGTGTAGGGCAAAGTTCCAAACAGATTATTGTCTGTTTTATTTTGAAACACCCTTACAGGACATTCAGTTGTGGGAGTCTGTGCAGAGTAAATCAATACTACTTCACCCTGCACAGATAGTTGATGGGGGTAAGTCATAATGTGTATGAATGTGAGTGTCTGAGCTTATGTTTTTGAGTCTCTGTGTGTATGAGGGCACTGGGACAGTGTACAGGTGAGCCGATGAGTATCTGTGCATGAATGACTATTGGAAGTGTAAGTATGGATGTGTGTGCGTGTGCGTGTGTGTGTGTGTGTGTGTGTGTGTGTGTGTCTGTGTGTGTGTGTGTGCACGTGTGCGCGTGTGCACATGTGTACGTGTGTGTGTGTGTGTGTGTGTGTGTGTGTGTGTGTGTGTGTGTGTGTGTGTGTGCAGATGCACATGTGGGTGCCTATCTGTTTATGTATGCATGTGTGTGAGGGCATGCATGTCTGTCTGTTTGCTGTGTATATGTATGTGTGTGTGTGTGTGTGTGTGTGTGTGTGTGTGTGTGTGTGTGTGTATGCACATGTGTGTCTCTGCGTCCTTGGAGTGGGGCATACTGGGACTCAGTGCCTGTACTGATGTGGGTAGTAGGTGCCTACTCTACATAGTTGTTCCTACATTGCTTTTCTGGGTATATGGATGACTATTAATAAATTCCTCTGTAGTGCATCTCAGCTCATCTGTGCAGAGAGAGTTACTATAAATCCATGAAATGAAAAGAATAACACTAGTAAAACAAGCAGGTCCATGCCAGAAGAAATATCAGCTTTATTTCCAGAAACCAAATCTGACTAAGCACTTTCACTCACCACTGGGCTTCTTCGGAGTCAGTGAACAATACAACAGTAATTGCTTAAATACTTAATAAGAACAATAAGTCACATGAGTACCCAAAATTCTATTAAACATTAACCCTCAACATCCAATTTCAGCTTAAACCCTTGTGCTTGTTAAAAGAGCATAAATAAATGAACAGACTTGATAAATAAATAATATCAAATATGCTAATAAATATAATGCTGTTACATACTAAAGTTCTATAATAAAATAGTAAAAATGTGTGATCATGAAATGTATTGTGCAAATATAATGTATATTAGATAAACTGAGATTTAAGTTTTAATACACAGGCTGTAGAAATACTTTCATTAATGCCTGGTGCATTAGAAGCATCAAGGCGTAGCTGCCACAAGCATTCCATGACTTCTAATAAGGTTTTGAAATGTCCCTCAAACTCTTTCATGGTTAGCTTATCAATAACAAAAAATATTTTTTTTTGTAGTTAGTACAAACATTGCTATGATTTAGTAGGGCGTTGGTAGTTTTCTTGTTCCTAATTTCCCTGATATGTTCCAATATACGAAGTCTGAGTTTTCTTGTAGTCCATGATAGGCATGTAGCCACACAGACAACCATCCTTGTGTTACAGTTACAATGTCCTGGACATCTTAGTGTTCTTTTATAACTGCAAATTTGTACAAATGGTCCATCATTAATGTATTTACAAACACTACATGTACCACATTTACTCATGTGTGAGGGTCTATTATCATAGCTCGTGAAATTTTTCTCAAACAATCCTTTTAAATTGGAACCTCTGCTATTAATAAACTTGGGAGCAATTCCTATTATGTCTTTAATATCTTGGGTAAAACACTGTCCCATACAGCATTAATAATGTTCCTAATTTTTGCCCCCGTTGGGTTAAATTTCATCATCATACTAGAAGAATAATTTTGGCTGGGTTGTCATTAGCAGAGATTTTTAGTTTATCAAGTTTTCTATTGTTGTCCATAAGGATGGGTATAAAATCAATGGATCTTCTCCTCTCAATCTCTGTACTGTGCTTGTGAAGTAATTCCATTGGGTATCCTCTATTCCTAAACATGTCAACCAAATGTGCCATTTCAACTTTGAAACAGATAGCTTGGCTTATCAACCTGGACATCTGTATCATTTGCCCCTCAACCACATTTTTCTTTTGGTGGTCAGGGTGGCAGCTGTTGTAATGCAAAAAGGAGTTACTGTAAGTTTTTTTATGAAAAGTCTTAGAGTCTATTCATTTATCCTCTACATATAACAGAATATCCAGGAACTCAATTTGATGTTTATCAATGTGATTTGCAAATTTCAAAAACTCAGTTGTTTGATTCAAATAACTAATAAATGCTTCCACCTCTTTCTTAGAGCCCTTCCATAAAATCAGAATATCGTCCAAATATAGTAAATATAACATAACTTTGGACTTATATTCTGATTTGAAAACAAAATTCTGCTTCCACCTCAAAGAGAGACCAAAAGGGAGTGACAACAAGTGAGGATTAAGATGACCCAAAATTTACTATTAGCCACCTGGACTCCTGCCCCATTGACCTGCTGCGTCCCTGTTCACGCTGCCACGTGAATAAAATGCCAGTTTCGTAATCTCTAAGGTCACGTACTAGTTTATTACGCTTTCTCACCACTATTTCATTTTCCATTTTGTTGATTTTCTCATTTATCTGTGCAATTTGGGTTTTATAATTAGACACAGTTGTCAGTTCATCTTGTAGAGACAAGATCTCATTCTTAACTTTCTCATGAGATCTCTGATAGACATTAGGAATTCCAATGAATCTAGTCCAGTGGCAAAACATTTTGTTGAAAAACATGGTGGTTGTAGTAAAACCTTAAAATTCAGTGTTCTGGGGAAACCTTTTGTTCAAAAGGGAGACAATGTAGTGAATAAGTTGTTAGAGTTGGAAACAAGAATGATATTAAAGTTTAATACTTTAAAACCAAATGGTTTAAACCAGGAACTGGGCATATAAATATTATTTCTAGTATAAAAATAAAGTTTTTCCAGCACCATTATTAATTAATTTAAAATAATTGTTTAGAACATAAAATATATATATACATATATTTATATAAGATTGAAGTATGTTTTGTGTGATTATTCAAATGCATGGCTAATCAAACATTAAATTTGTATCAAACTGCATATTAACATATGTTAAAAGAATTTTGTGCAAGGTCACTTTAAATGAAAATTTTTGTCCTTTGTTCAATTGAAATTTTAATTAATTAATTGATTAATTATTTCACATCAAATGGTATAAAATGCATTACTATGATGAATGAGATTGTGATCCTTGAAGGCGAATTGCCGAGGTACCAGATCGTTTAAGTGAATAAAGGAAGACTGGTGAAGTACTGGCTGTTTGGTGTGTATTTTATTTAAATTGGTTAGGTAGGCCATGGCTAGATATAAAGAGTTAAGTGTTTTGAGGAAGTAGTGGGGTTGGGAGGAAGTGAGGTGGTAGAATTGGGTACTGAGGTTTTTAGGTTTAGTTCGGTGAGGGCTAAATTCTTTCTGGCATGGGTTTTGTACTACCCCCCCCCTTCCTTTCCCTTATTTTAGATTAAGTTTTTTAGGCTGCATACCATCAGGTCTGTTTTGGGTGGGATAGCCACTCTTCTCTTCCCCCCTTTTCACTTATGGTGGTTTCAGTTACGTCAGGTGTGGGCTGACCAATGACACACTGCTTCATAAGTTTGGTTTTGTTCACAGGGAGGGGAGGGTTTTAATTTTGCTTCTATTGAAGACAAAAGATGGTGAACAGTTTCAATGCTGCCTGTTAAAATGTTAAATTATATATGGATCTGCTTTGGATGTTGAACATTTTCATGCTTAATCCGTTTTATTGTTTGTGTTACTGTTTTTATATTTTAATTAATTGGTTGTTATGGCAAATTTGGAGTGTTTTGTGTTAATGAGGTAGAAGGGACAATAATGTTTGCATCAAAGGGTAGCTCCTTTTCTTTTAAATACAGCAACGATGAACACATTTTAGTATACATTTGTATTCTTAGCTCTACATAGTTCAGGCTGCTTTTAAAATACAAAGCACATACTTTTCCTCATAGGGATGTAATACTGACAGGAAATGGATGAATATTTAAACCAGTTGTCATTATGAGTTTAGCACTGCTTTTGTAAGTCAGTGGTAAGCATAAAAAATTAAACAAAGAACAAAAGAAAAGGGCTCCACATATTCAGCTGTTTTATATATTCTGACTGAACTAAAAGAAATGGCAAAACTGTAACTACCATCCATCTTATTGCAGACATAACTAACATTTCATATAGTGTACTGCTCATTCTGTTCATAGGGCATGATGCCTTGCTTACAAAGGAATGAATTTGCTAACATTGTGAGTACGTCAAAGAACTCTAGCATTACTGTAATCAGAGTCCCAAGGACAATCCCAGCTGTTTCTACAAAATTGTTATTCTTACCACTAACCTTACATAGATTCAGCTACCATACAAAACTGCATATAACTGCAATGTGCACATGACCCAAAATGTAATATGTTCCCCAGAGACAAGTCATGTTTTTTAAGAATATGGGAAAAGTCAAATATATGTCGTATTGTTAGAAACTGCAATTTACTTCAAAGCTAAGCTTAATCTAAGTTAGCCAGCTAAGAGATATTATGTTATTTCAAAGAAGTACAGATAAAACTATTGTGTTTTGGGAGGCTTAGACCACATGAGATACAGCCAACATGTTTTAGGAGGCATGGTAAAAATTAAATAAGCATCTAAAATGCTGCAACCTGTAATGGGTTTTAATCAGACACAAATATAGACAAAAAAGCAAAAAAACAAACAAGACCTATCATGATCTGTGACCCATCACAGTCTGTAACAGTACGTATCCACTCCTCATGGTTCTGCCACATCGATGAACTCCAATCATGTTTTATAAAACATGGGACATTCATGGGACAGCATAGCGAGGGAGTGTAGCCAGTGAGTGACTGACAAGACTAAAAGAATAGCGATATATCTATATGAGTAAAATGCAAACAACCTTGCATCATTATTTCAAGGGTGACTGGAGATATCACTAAATTAAAGTGGCAGTACATGTTACATAGTTTGTGCTAACAGCAAGGCCCACTTCTCCAACAGTCTGACTTCAGCAGGCATCAGCCTTAACAAAACACATCTGTTTTACATCAACTTCTATTTTTTTCTTTGGTAATCCTATGCTTAGCATGGACTATTTCTCAACTGGAATTAGAATATCCTCATTCCAGTTCTAATTTTACAGATAGATACTTTGGTCCTTGAGATTGTCAGGGACAGTAGGGATCACCACTCTGACAGAAAAGTGAGCTAATTTAGATGCATAGACAGCTAAGATGAAAACTGGTATAAAATGTGATTGTGATGAAGGCTGTTTTTCAGTCATTAGTAAAGAAGTGAGGCCTTGTAGCAGATGCCCCATATTTATGTAGCATTAACACAAAATAAATGAAGTTAAAAAATGCTTGCATTATGGTGTAAAAGTCAAAACTGATACACTAGCAGTATATTTACTAATTCCTATATACATACCATACTACTAAAAGGAAGTATGTGTCCATGTCTAACCAATTACTAGTTTAATTAAAAACTGATTTCACATGCCATCTGTAGGTGAGCCATTTAAAATTCTGAATGTTGCTTATCTTATTATCAAACTATTTCCAAATTATATTTGCAGTTATTGTGGGATGGCAGAAAACTTGGATTTCCAAAAGTCAGCTATCACCAAAATCATAATACAACTCGACTCAGATCAACACGTTAACTTATCATGGTTTATCACAAAGTACTTAGAAAAATACATGAACATCAAACAAACAGTCTTTAAATAAACATAGGAAATACAACTAGGCTTATAATGTTTAGTTATATACATGTTGCCTGTGAATTTGAACATTCTGGGTCTATAGTGTTTGTTCACAGACTGTGTGATCACTAACACCTTAAATGCTGCACTAATCTGCAAACAAAGGTCAGTGGAATGTTATTAAATGGAAGATCTACATTTAAATCAGCTGAAGCATCCACCTAAATTACCCTTCCATTCTAATACTTCAGACATCATCCATTCCTTATGCACCAGATTATTTCTTAACAATACAGTCTTTTCTGGTTACTGTCATTGAATTATGGTGATTCCCAGGATTTGTAGACTAATATGCCATTGATTTTGGATCCATGTCCTGTATGTTGTATATAGTAGTACTAGTAATGTATACTGTCTTTTTCTTCTGTAAAAAAGTCACAAGGGTTTTATAACCCAGAGTGTACAGAAGAGGGTTTGGACATAACAAATCAGCTACATACACCATCAGTAGGTTTACACTCAGTATCATATCCATTCTAAGTGATTTTCTGTTGTTTCATGTCGCTTTGTCCATGTCAGTACTGCTATATAGGTTCATAGGTTCATATATTAGAACTAGGCTAGCTGCCCTTGTGAGCTAATTTAAGCCTAGACAATTATCCCTTGTGAGACTCAAACCCTGCACCTTGTGTTTATAAGGCAAACACCTTAACCATTAGGCCACCCTCCCAATTAATAGGCTAAAAAGATCTTTGTCCTGAGACTGGGAAGATACAGCATTGTAGTGCCAGGAACTCAACAGGTATGACATCCAACTCATTCAAATCATAACAGCAGGCAACGGAATAGTCCTTCTCCAAAACAGGCACTTATCACATCCTGCTACAAACTTGCACTCAAAATACAATGACAACAGCACTGAATCTGAAAGGGTTTTGCATTTTGCCGAAAGATTGTTAGCTAAGATTATGAGCATTTGTTCTGTTGGTAGCTGAGGTAGTTGCCATGGCCATAGTAAGTAATACAAAAACTGCAGAACAACTTGATGCTCTGGAAAAAATGTCCACCATTTGGTTAGCTGTCTTATTAGTTCACCCACAGAAAAGGGAATCTGATGGCTCAGAGGGCCATGTGGTGTACAATGCAAACAAGCAAACAAAAAGAAAAATATTAGAATAGTTAATGTTATGACAAGAGCTTTGTTGCAATACCCTCTACTAAGATAAAATGTATTCCTTTGACATGAATTACATTAATAAGTAACCTTCAGAAACTATAACAATATATAAAGATATTCTAGTCAACAGCCTGAGCGAGCAGAGTAGAAGATAAAGGCCTGACTACAGCCCAGGACTTAGGACTTGGGAGCTTGACGGTATGGGTGGAGAATGGGGGTACACAGGGGTGTTATCCTCAAGGGTCAGGACTGTGTCTGAGTCACATATGCACTCCTGAACATATATCAGCATAGCCCATTGCACACCCTTTCCTGGGACAGGACAGGTGCATGCAGAAGGTGGATCTTCAGGAGTAAAAACAGTCCTCTATACTATACTATATGACACTGTAGTAAAATGATATGAGCTCCTCACAGGCTCCAAACATGGATCAGAAATCATCCAGCAGATCATATTCAGGATCGCCAAACCCAAGGAATGAAGAGAGGACCTAGCAGCAGGGGATGCACAACTGCAAGGAGCCAAAAATATCTGCTCAAGTCCTGACCTAGCAAAACTGTACTCATAAAATACTGGTTTCTATACATGATAGTGGTATGCTGAAAGGAATTGTTTGATACGTAATTTGTTGTATTGAGATGTCTACATAAAAATCTAATGTTTCCATTTCAGTATTTAAACGCTCATTGCACAATAAAGTTTTACAACAAAGTTGTGAATGCTTAATATTAATATATACTTGGTGCATGATTCCTATGCTACAAAATGGACAAGTATTATTATTACTTACTTACTTACTTACTTATTTTTTCTTTCTTTATCTTTCTTTATTTATTTATGAGTTTTGCAGCTATAAAAGCAAGGATGCAAATGATTCTTTTGGTAAACTGAATGTCAAATTAATGAAAAGCCAGGCTGGAACTCAGGTACCACAAACCCTTTTGCATCATATGATTCTGCTACTTTTTTGTATTAAACTTGCATTTCGTTACAGGGGCATAATTATCCTACATATTTCTTGGCTGTACTATGATAAATGAGTGCAATGTAAAAAAAAAAAAAAAAAAATATATATATATATATATATATATATATATATATATATATCTATATGTGTATACATATATATATATATATATATATATATATATATATATATATATATATATGGATCCCCTTCAAAACATCAAATAGTCATAACATCTAAGCTCAGAACACTGAAACCATAACATCTAAAACCCATAACATCTAAAACTAACATTGAATGTCATAACATTGAAACTTTGCATCACAACTTCAAAACTTACAAATCACATATCAATAACATCCCCTCCACCTAAAACAACACCAAAGTAGTAAACATACTTTGTACTATGTTTCTGCAGGGGGGCAAGCCCCCCTGCAACCCCCCGCACCCCCCTGTAAAATAAATATACCAACTCCGAGATTGCACTACAGTGGGGTTAGGAAATTAACTTTTCAATGTAATGAAATTAGATGTTATGAGTTTTAGACGTTATGTATTTTAGATGTTATCGTCTCAATGTTTTGAGCTTCGATGTTATGAACTTTAGATGTTTTGAAGGGGGCTATATAAATATATGGTTTACTATTAAATGTTCGAATGCACTCCGTGCGAACGGCGACCCCATCGACGCGTTTGCGCGAACCGAAACACCGAAACCATTTCGATAGCGAACCGAAACCGCGAAACTCCGACGATCGACATTACCGGCCGCGCAACACCTCCACACCCATGCTACCATGGGTCGGATGGGGGCGAGATTTTGCCGTTCGCACATCTGGGCGTCGGTGTAGTGACGTTCGCAGTTCCGCGTTCGGGCAATGCGCGTCGCACAAAACGAGATCGACAATTTGATAGTAAACCTAAATATATATATATATATATATATATATATATATATATATATATATATATATATATATACACATATATACACACACACACATATATATATATATATATATATATATATATATAAAACCAGGACAAAATCTGACATTATGCAGAAAATAATTATTATTGACAGATGGACTACCTGGATATTTAAATGAAGCAATTTGTTGATTTCTATATATTTTTCTAAGCAGCACAGGATAACCTGCAGTAAGATTTTGTGTCACCATTCATACAGCTTTTTGTAGTATGGATGTTGGCTCATTTTCTAAGCTGACCAATGCACAGGAAAGAAAAAGAATTGTGCATCTTTCAAACAGCACTTCTTATGGCTGGAAACTAAATGAATAGTACAGAAGCTAACTGTGCTGTACTGCCTTCATGGTCATAGTGCAAAGAGTACTGTGTCCTCCAGAAAGAGTGTGGACAGATGAGAATCATACGCTGCCTAGCAAGCCTGCAATGGATATTCTAAAATTACAATGCATGGTAGTCATTACAGCCTGTGCGACTACAGCTAAATGCCATGGAGTGGGAAGCCACAGATAACACATGGCACACAGCTCTAATTTTATTCTCTGGAGAGTTATCTAGTCACTCTAGCTGCTAATGAGAGCTATTCACAGTAAACAGAGGAAGAACAGCTTACACTGTGTCTCCCTATAACCATATCATGCAGTTAGTCCACAGCGATCACTATATAAGCTGAGGTGATAGTCACAATAAAGCACTTGGTGCAACATGTATGGCAGCAGCATATAAGGGGCTGTGGGGAATTACACAGTGATCACGGATGGACAGCAGGGCAGTGCTTATCACCATCATCATGAATGGAGCACAGGCATCTGTAAGGGGGTTAAGCACAGATACTGAGGGTGTATGTCAAGACAGCACTGTGCACCATCCTCATGGACAGTGCTGGAGGGATTGTAGTGTGCTATATGCGGATACTGAAAGTGCATGGCAGAGTAGCACTGTGTACCTTCCTAATGAATAGTGCACAAGGGGTTGTTAGGGAGAGTTATACAAGGATACTGGGGGAGCACAGTAAGACAGCACAGTACATCATCCTTATGAATAGCACACAAGCAGCTGTAAAGTAGGCCATACACTCATACTGAGGGCGCATGGCAGAATGGCACTGTGCACCATCTTTGTGAATAGTTCACAAGGGGTTATAAGGGGGGCTATACACTGATACTGGTAGTGATGGTAGATTGGCATATTGCATCATCCTTATTAATAGTTTACAAGCAGCTGTAAGGGGAGTATACACTGATCCTGGGGGTGAGTGTCAGGATGGCACTGTGCACCATCCTCATAAGTAGTGCACAAACAGTTGTAAGGGGGGGGCTGAACACTGATACTGAGGGTGCATGACAGGGTAGCACTATGTGCCATCTTCATCAATAGTGCACAAGAGGATGTAAGGGGTCTATGCACTGATACTGAGATGGCACTGCAGGACACCACTGTGCACCATCCTCATGAATAGTGCACAAGTGACAGCAAGCATTGTACATCAATATTGAGGGGCAACACAGTTCACCATCCTTATGAATAGTGCACGGGCAGTTGTAAGGGGTAATACTGATGGTGCATGACATGACAGCTCTGTGTACCATCCTCATGAATTGCATACAAGGCACTGTAGAGAGTTGTCCACAGACACTGAGGGTGCAGGTTAGGAAGGCACTATGCACTATCCCCTTGACTAGTGTGCAAGGGTTTGTAGTTGTAAAGAGCTATACACTGGGCCTCAGGCTGCTAGGTAGCAAGACATTTCCCTGTGGTGCAATTTGTTGGGACTATATGGTTAAAGAAATTCAGCTACAGAGACACACATCAGTCAAAATTCACTGTGGGCACAGAGAAACACACATACTATTGCAGAGCTTCAATAACCAAGTGCATGGTGGCAGGGTAAGTTATGTTTGTTATGCTTGGTGTACCGTACATAATTATATAACTACAACATGTTTGTGCTTGGTGTACAGTACATACTTATAACTACAACATGTTTGTGCTTGGTTACAGTACATACTTGCATAACTACCACATGTATGTGCTTGGTGTACAGTACATAACTACAACCTGTTTGTGCTTGGTGTACGGTACATACTTACATAACTGCAACATGTTTGCACTTGGTGTACAATACATACTTACATAACTATAACATGAAGAACTGTACTATAGCATGAAGTCACACCTCTGTTCCTGTATGTGTGTGTGGCAATGTAGACACAGTGCAGGGAGTAATGTTCCACACATACCATTAGTAAAGGCACTGCCCATTGATCACTGCATTTTCACTGCCACTGACATGCCCACTAGGCAGCCTGCTGCTGATGTCTGCCATACTGCCTGTTGTCTTTTGGTGTTCTGAGAGCCATGGACATTATTTCTCCCTGTGCATTTGTCCCGATGTGAGGAATTGCTCTATATTACCTCAGCGAAAATTAAATTCAGTAAACGGCATTTTTGGTTTACTTACATTAAACATGTTGCTCATCGAACCATTCGTACTGAGATCACAGTACAGTGAGGAACATGAAATTTGCACTTTTCCCACTGCAGTGCTATCTCAGAGTTGGTATAAATAATTAACAGCAGGTGTGGGAGGTGTTGAGTGGATTTCAATGAATGGCATTACCGATGAAATGCCGTTTGCTGAACTGTCACTTTGCTGAAGTGATATAGACCCGAAGGAACGTATCACTCCTGTAGCTTTACTTTTCCATTTTCTCTGAATAAGTAAGGCACTTATTCTTTGCATTAGATGTTCCACATAAAGATATGATTTGCTTGTTACACATTTTAAAAGTCTTAATAAAATATATAAGACAGCAGAAAATCAGTGGTGAGCCATGTTACAGCATGTATCTTCAAGAAATTTCAGATATTGACATGTTAATCTTTGGCTAAAGCTGTGCAAGCTTATTCAAGAAGATACATCCTTTTCAAGCTAAATGCGCCTTCTGCACTGTGAATGTTTGTCATTTTTTAAAGAGTACAGAGGCTGAACACCCCATCAGCATCAGCTGTGCCCACACCTTTAAGCACTTAGTTGTGATAACCTCTCATTGTAGTATACTTAACTAACTAGTTGTGAAAACTTCTCATTGTAGTATACTTAACTAAGTAGTTGTGATATCCTCCCATTGTAGTATACTTAACTAACTAGTTCTGAACACCTCTCATTGTAGTATACTTAATAACTAGTTGTGATAACCTCCCATTGTAGTATACTTAACTAACTAGTTGTGAAAACCTCTCATTGTAGAATACTTCTACCACTTCACAAGAATTAGAAAGAAACATTTTCTTTTATCCATGCTGCTGGAGCTGATACACATTGAAATATCTGTAATCAATACCTGGGGCAAGGGCAAAATATTTTCAGGGAATGTAGAAAGTTGGCAAGTTTTACAAATTTCCTACAGGGTAATGTAATGGTTGTAAATAAGGACATCATTGTTTTGTACTGGGATATATGATCTGAATTCCCCAGAAATAGTATAGCCTTAGTATGTTTACTATTGGCTGCAAATATGCAATTACTAATAAATGGAAATTAAAATCTAAACCAACTATAACAGAAGTAGTAAGAATTGCAAAGGAGATAAAAAAAACTGGAGGTGACATCTTTACAAAAGCAGAAGAGAAATTACATAGAAACAAATTGAATTTGTGGGAACAATACAAGTAGAATATGCTCAGGAGGAGTGCAATTTAAGAGAAGGCAAAAATTGAGCAATTTATGTGATGTTGCAGTAAATGAAAACTGTTAATATATGTATACTGCATGAAAACAATAAAGAAAACATTATAATTATTTGTAATTTTTCAATTATTATTAATAAGCTTGATTATTAGCTCAGGTGCTTGATGGTGCAGGCAGGGATGATGGGTGTATCATCGGGGGGGGAGGAGTAGTTCGATCCTGTCTCTTCCCACTGCTATAATTGTAGGGCCTCAGCTGGAGATAGAAGGCTAACATGCAGTAATTGGGGACTGTATGCTGTAAGGTAAAACATGGAGAATCTGCCACATGAAATGCAAGTGCATTGCCTGATGCCAGCATAATAATAATTTTATCCATTCAGTTATTGATATATTCATATTAGTTCAGAACAGCCAGAAATATTGATATGTAAGTTCTTAAATACAAATGTATTTGTGTGGTAAACAGTGAACTAAATGGCTGCACTCTGTGTTCTTCTGCACTGCTAAATCTGATGTAGCTCATGTACTGGAGGTATAGAGGAATAAAACCCTGACTCCAGTGCAGGCAACCTGAGCTTGATTATTAGCTCAGGTGCTTGATGGTGCAGGCAGGGATGATGGGTGTATCATCGGGGGGGGGGGGAGTAGTTCGATCCTGTCTCTTCCCACTGCTATAATTGTAGGGCCTCAGCTGGAGATAGAAGGCTAATATAGACTGGGATGCCAATGTTGGGAAAAATGTTAATGTGGACACCCGAGTGAGGAATGTAACTCCTGTCAATAAATGTGAGGGAGCATGTATGCATGCTCAGATAAGGGGGCATATGTACTCGTGTCACCAAGAGGGGTGAGGTTAGGCAAAAGTAAAGAAATGTACTTGACAGCCAGAAAGAGAACAAAGCACCATCATGGCTGCCTGGGTGATGACCCCATCAGACAGGGTAGTGTCCGATTGATGGGTGAGGGGCTTGCTGGTCTTACCCCTTCCTGTAGAAGAGTAACAAGCAGGCAGGTGTAATTGGCACTGGTACTGTGACACTTGATAATATTGGCATAGTATTTACTGTCAAAACTTGGCCAACATCTTTTGTAAAGATTTTTTCCAAATCTTTCTGAACCCATTCTTCCACATACGTCTGTTATACCATTACCCACATTCCTCACACTCTGGCTTTTCACTGTTTAGGAACTAATGATCCTTTTTGGGCTTTCCTGATATTTGCTCTACTGGTAGTAATGGTATTATATGAGAATCCTTAAAATATGTGCACTGCAATTTGTTAAATACTGGCACCCTTGCGTACTGCATCACTCTGTAAAAACCTCACACACAGCATTTGGAAGGAAGGTGCAATGGTACCAATATCTGAGGAGCCATATTGCTCTGTACCTTCTCAGTACTAGAAAATATCACTCATAGTTAAATACTGGGGCAACTTGTAGCAGTTTATATTCTCTGGCATACTGCAAACAATGGCACTTTTCCAGGATACAATGCACCCTGAACTGAGATTTGTACTAAACCTGTCATCTGGCTCCTTGAGATTCTCCAAAAGAACTGTAAGTTTGTTTTTCTGGCATTCAGGAGGGCTGCTACCCTCCCCCCATGCTGATGAAAGATATGTAGTTGCCAGTTAAGGACACAGCTGGCATTGTTATATCATTCTACACTATTAACGTTCTCACTCCTGCCTGCTGCACTACTCTTCTTTCATTGCTTGCCTTTAAAAAGGGATCCATTGTCTATGTTGGGATATAAGATTAGCCTTTGTTGCTCTATGACCAGTTAGAAATGTGGAATATAATGCCTATTATCCCTAAAGGTCAACTTATGCTGTGAATCTGTTTTTTTCTTCCTCTGCAGTACTGTTGTGATTTATCTTGGCATTTAAATGTGCCAGTTGTGCTGTGCTTGTCTGATAGTCTATGATGATGCTCTGTGTTTTCCAAGTTAATCTGCTGTTTGTTCACTGTGGATAATGTCGCTAGTTCTACTGCATATGTTTACTGCTGTTTCACTGTTTTGTTTTTATTTCATTTGTACTGCATGGGAACATTGTATATTCACAATTTTGTTGCACTGTAATTTGTTCAAAAGAGACCTTTACGGCTGTTCGTCCATATCTCTGCCAAACAATAAATAAATAAGGGGAATAAATTATTTCTGATATGTATAATAGCTTCTGCATCACTACTGAAATTGAAATAATTACTTAAGACTCTCTGTCGGACAGGACAGTAAAATGGAAGTATTCAATATGTGTTGACCTACAGACGTACAGCGGGTAATGTTTTATACAAAAGAACAGAACTGAACAAAGAGTGACATCTTTTCATCCTAATAAGAACCCCTTAGGTTCTTAAGCAATGCTCTTTTCAGGTTGTCACTAACTTTACTGTTAGTAAAAGAGAGTCAAACAGAAGACTGTCATCTATGTCACTGAAATGCCTGTACAAGAGTAGAATAGAAATGAAGGGGCTACTTTGCCTTAGAAGCACTCAGTGGGGCACTTTGTAGAGAACATTACCTGGGAATATTGATCCTCTCTGCTGCAACTGACACGTCTTGATTTCTATTGGATATTTAATGTAAGCACCCTGTCACAGTGTCATCTGCTAACTATAAAGTTTGTGACAATTGCTGTCCCATTCTTTCTATTTGAAAGGTATTTTATGGTTCCCTGTTGATTTAGTGTTATAAATAGAATTCAAAGGCAAATGAACACTTTGCCTGTAATACTGTAATGACTATCGACAGTATTCCAGCTGAAAAATGCTGCTGTGTGCTAGTAAAACATTTGCTGAAATGTTAAAAGACTTCCTGATTGTTAAATAAGCTTTCTTCTATTCCCTCTAAGGCCACTCAAATAGCTGGATCTAGATAAAGCAATTCTGTAAAAGCAAGCATATAAAACTCTGCAAGGCAATCAGAAGTAAATTGAAAGGTAAGTCTTCCTTAATATTAGTTGGTATTACTTATGTTTTGGTATCAGTTAATTCCTTGGCAATATGAGCGCCAAGAATGTTATGTTGATTAAGAAAGTATAAAATGTTTACCCTGAAAGCATTGGAATGAGTCATTAAGAAGAAATTCTGTCATAATCATAGTAGATATATGTATAAACAGCTTGCAGTAGAGAAATTTGATCTGCCTGGCTTCCAAATGGGTATGAGGCTACTAGTTTACATATACACATTGCAGCATACCAGTCTAGGCCTACAGCTACAATAAGGACGTAGTGAAGAAGCTAGGGCTCAAGGCAATCTAAGTAAAAGGGCTGCAGCTTCAGAGGCAATAGCAGCTTAAGAGCTGAGTCTATCCACTGTAAAATGTTTCTAAAGTGGATAGCAATTCAGGGAAATTTGGTCATCTCTCCATCTGTCCAATACTCATTTTCATTTTTCTGCTTTATTTTCAAAATGCTTCAGTGGGGTACAAAGTGTACTACATTGTGCTGGACAATCACTAACACCTTTTGCCCTGACAACGCCACAAAAACTGTCTAACTTCAAGTTTCCTTTCCACAGTCAGTCACATTGAAGACCCTATAGAATGAGTTAAGTCCATCTGATTTGTTTTGCTTGGTTCTGTCCCTAGAACTGAACAACCTATTTCTGGCAATGTTTGCAACTGAGTTGGTGGAGGTGGGACTGGGATACTATATTATGATTTTATTAACTGATGCGGCCTGTTCTTATGATGTGTGTTATCCATGCAGAAATTGAGTTGATTACGCTGTCACTGATCACATAAATAAATATGTGTGGCATTAGATATTTAAGCTCTGTATAGGAATCAATATTTCAGTTTTGGGAGTTATGCATATATAATTTGTAAGAGTGATGCCTAGCCAATAATACAATGACACTGTTGGGGAATACTAAAGCTATGAGGAATAGGGATAGAGATGCAGGTTATAGATACATGTAGTATGCTTAGGTGGTATTATTACAGAAAGTGGTATCAATCAATGTCAATTTCAAGGTTGGAGGTTTTGGTGGGCAGTGGTAATAGAACCATGGTCTCAAGAAGTATGACTAATTCTAACATACTAGATTGTTTATTTATAAGCAATGGTTGCATTTTCCATTTGCATAATTTATGTTCTGTGTGTCACTCTTAAGTTGATTGGAAATAAAATGTATGATTTCTGTACTTATACCCACGAATAATAGAAGAAACAGTGCAAAAACCAACCAACAAACACTTAAAGCACTGTTGAAAGGAGATGCCCAACACTGGTCAGCCACAGAATAAATCCAAAGTTTAATATCGATAACCATCCAAAATGTAACGTTAAGCTATTGAAACAACGTTGTCTAAAACTCAGACTTTATCAGACATCACTAAAACAATTATTGATGTCTGATGAAGTCTGAGTTTTAGACGAAAAACGCGTTGTTTCAATAAGCGTTTAACGTTACATGTATTTTGGATGGTTATCGCATTTATTAAACTTTGGATTTATTCTGTGGCTGACCAGTGTTGGGCATCTCCTTTCAACAGTGCTTTAAGTATTTCTGTACTTATCTGACTGTCTTTTGGAAACAGTTTTATATCTGTGTAAGGATCTGAAACTCTTTCACTATTGATTCCTGAACATTTTCGTTACCCGTATAGAAATCAAAGTTCCTGTAATGTAATTATGCATTGAGATGTCACTTTTTTTCTCTCCACGTTGTTATAGTACATCTCATTATTTCTGCACAAGCAATGATTAAAGTAGATTCCTAGCTAATAATGTAGTCAGAACATTTCAGATACCACAGAATAAAAAAAAAAATAAGATAATGGAGTCACAGATCACATGGAATAAGTAAATATAACATAAAAACCTAAGAACTTAAAAGAGATGCATTGTGAAATAAATAAAAAAACAGACAGTTAAAGTAAAGGCATCGGAGAGTACTCCTAACTTGATCAGTGCCGGTTCATATTCTGTTTCTTATGGGAAAATAGAAAGAAATATTGCATGACTCTGCAGTTCCTATACAGAAAAAAAAAAAAAAAACGCTGCTGTGGCTTTCTACTATAGTGTTTAAAAAACAGTTCATAATCTCTACTAAAGGCAAATAAAGCATCTAAAGTATATTAATAACACAATATTTGTTCACTTTGAATACTACAATCATTCCAGAAAGTAGAGAACATATTCTTAAAATGATTACTCTTTTACTGTAGCAAAATCATAAAACTAACCAATGGTTTTAGTGCTAAATTGTGGCTGCTATCTCTGGATGAAAAATGTATAGGATGCAGCCAACTGCCTAAAAGGAAGATTATTCCATTATAAACTCAGGGTGCATATCTAAAACTCAGTACTGCTTTAAAGACCTGCATGTATAATGCCCGAATGAACTCATGTAACAGCTTTCATTCAGTTGCTGAATAATTTAACAAAACGTATTGTAGCTGTCTTAATGAATCAGGATGTCTTCCTGATGTGTCATGCCTGATTTCTGAAAAGATTTCTTCTACAGCAAGAAGCTGTCTTACCTCTGAAACGTACATGGTGTCAAAGCATTTTATTTATTTAATCTTTTATCAGGTTGGAAAAGTGGACTAGGCAATTAAGCTCTATGTCCCAGGGGAGGTCTGAAATGTAAGTCACACAGACTCAATGGTAATTTGATGATTTTTTTTTTACTTAATGTAGAATATTTAACATTTAAAGCAAAAAAAAAAACCTGACTTGATAATATTTGTACCTAGAATCAATCAATTCACTTTATTTATATCAAACATTTAAAATAAGCCATATAAGAATAATAACCGCAGTTCTGTAAGGCTGCGCAAAAAATTGTCAAAATTTATTAGTTAAGTAGAGAGATTGTGTGTATTTAATTATTTATTCATAATATATGGCTCTAGTGATACTTGGTGCATATCTATATATGAGAAAAATATTGCATTATTCCTATGCTACAGGTCAAAATGTTCCATTTACTAGACATATTGTTTGATTGACTGACTGATGTCTGGGACAGTCTGAGAGTAGATGTTGGAAAGGACAACCATTATAGGTGATAGAAGGAATGCTAGAGATCTGTATTCCAAACCATTATAGGTTTTAGCGGGAATGCTAGAGATCTGTATTCCAAACCATTATAGGTGTTAGAGGGAATGCTAGAGATCTGTATTCCAAACCATTATAGGTGTTAGAGGGAATGCTAGAGATCTGTATTCCAAACCATTATAGGTGTTAGTGGGAATGCTAGAGATCTGTATTCCAAACCATTATAGGCGTTAGAGAGAATGCTAGAGATCTGTATTCCAAACCATTATAGGTGTTAGATGGAAGGCTACCAATCTTTATTCCAAACCATTATAGGTGTTAGATGGAATGCTACCAGTCTTTATTCCAAACCATTATGGGTATCAGATGGAATGGTACCAATCTTTATTCCAAACTATTGTCGGTGTTAGATGGAAAGCTACCAATCTTTATAACAAACCATTATAGGCATTAGATGGAATGCTGCCAATCCTTATTCCAAACCATTACATGTGTTAGATGGAATGCTACCAATCTTTATTCCAAACCATTATAGGTGTTAGATGGAATGCTACCGATCTTTATTCTAAACCATTATAGGTGTTAGATGGAATGCTACGGATCTTTATTCCAAACCTTTATAGGTGTTAGATGGAATGCTACCGATCTTTATTCCAAACCATTATAGGAGTTCTATGGAATTCTGCCAATCTTTATTCCAAACCATTACATGAGTTTGATGGAATGCTACAAATCTTTATTGCAAACTATTGTCGGTGTTAGAAGGAAAGCTACCAATCTTTATAATAAACCATTATAGATGTTAGATGGAATGCTGCCGATCTTTAATCCAAACCATTACATGTGTTAGATGGAATGCTACCAATCTTTATTCCAAACCATTATAGGTGTTAGATGGAAGGCTACCGATCTTTATTCCAAACCATTATAGGTGATAGATGGAAAGCTGCCAATCTTTATTCCAAACCATTACTTGTGTTAGATGGAATGCAACAAATCTTTATTCCAAACCATTGTAGGTGTTAGATAGAAGGCTACCAATCTTTATTCTAAACTATTATAAGTGTTAGATGGAAAGCTACCAATCTTTATTCCAAACCATTATAGGTGTTAGATGGAATGCTACTAATCTTTATTCCAAACCATTGTAGGTGTTAGATGGAAGGCTACCAATCTTTATTCTATACCATTATAAGTGTTAGATGGAAAGCTACCAATCTTTATTCCAAACCATTATAGGTGTTAGATGGAATGCTATCAGTCTTTATAACAAACGATAATAGGCATTAGATGGAATACTGCCAATCTTTATTCCAGACCATTACATGTATTAGATGGAATGCTACCAGTCATTATTCCAAACCATTATACGTGTTAGAGGGAACGCTAGAGATCTGTATTCCAAACCATTAGAGGTGTTAGAGGGAATGCTAGAGATCTGTATTCCAGGTGTAAGAGTGAATGCTAGAGATATGTCTTCCAAACCATTATAGGTGTTAGAGGGAATGCTAGAGATCTGTATTCCAAACCATTATAGGCGTTAGAGGGAATGCTAGAGATCTGTATTCCAAACCATTATAGGTGTTAGAAGGAATGCTACAAATCTGTATTCCAAACCATTATAGGTGTTAGAGTGAATGCAAGAGATCTGTATTCCAAACCATTATAGGTGTTAGAGTGAATGCTAGAGATCTGTATTCCAATCCATTATAGGTGTTAGAGGGAATGCTAGAGATCTGCATTCCAAACCATTATAAGTGTTAGAGGGAATGCTACAGATCTGTATTCCAAACCATTATAGGTGTTAGAGGGAATGCTAGAGATCTGTATTCCAAACCATTATAGGTGTTAGAGGGAATGCTAGAGATCTGTATTCCAAACCATTATATGTGTTAGAGGGAATGCTAGAGATCTGTATTCCAAACCATTATAGGTGTTAGATGTAACGCTACCAATCTTAATTCCAAACCATTATAGGTATTAGATGGAATGCTACCAGTCTTTATTCCAAACCATTATAGGTATTAGATGGAATGCTACCAATCTTTATTCCAAACTATTGTCGGTGTTAGATGGAAAGCTACCAATCTTTATATCAAACCATTCTAGGCATTAGATGGAATGGAACAAATCTTTATTCCAAACCATTATAGGTGTTAGATGGAATGCTACCAATCTTTATTCCAAACCATTGTCTGTGTTAGATGGAAGGCTACCAATCTTTAATCAAAACAATTATAGGTGTTAGATGGAATGCTACCAGTCTTTATAATAAACCATTATAGGCATTAGATGGAAAGCTGCCAATCTTTATTCCAAACCATTACATGTGTTAGATGGAATGCTACCAGTCTTTATTCCAAACCATTATAGGTGTTGGAGGGAATGCTAGAGATCTGTATTCCAAACCATTATCGGTGTTAGAGGGAATGCTAGAGATCTGTATTCCAAACCATTATAGGTGTTAGAGGGAATGCAAGAGATCTGTATTCCAAACCATTATAGGTATTAGAGGGAATGCTAGTGATCTGTATTCCAAACCATTATAGGTGTTAGAGTGAATGCTAGAGAGCTGTATTCCAAATCATTATAGGTGTTAGAGGGAATGCTAGAGATCTGTATTCCAACCCATTATAGGTGCTAGAGGGAATGCTAGAGATGTGTATTCCAAACCATTATAGGCGTTAGAGGGAATGCTAGAGATCTGTATTCCAAACCATTATAGGTGTTAGAGTGAATGCTAGAGATCTGTACCCAAACCATTATAGGTGCTAGAGGGAATGCTAGAGATGTGTATTCCAAACTATTATAGGTGTTAGAGGGAATGCTAGCGATCTGTATTCCAAACCATTATAGGTGTTAGATGGAACGCTACCAATCTTAATTCCAAACCATTATAGGTAATAGATGGAATGCTACCAGTCTTTATTCCAAACCATTATAGGTATTAGATGGAATGCTACCAATCTTTATTCCAAACTTTTGTCAGTGTTAGATGGAAAGCTACCAATCTTTATAACAAACCATTCTAGGCATTAGATGGAAAGGAACAAATCTTTATTCCAAACCATTATAGGTGTTAGATGGAATGCTACCAATCTTTATTCCAAACCATTGTCTGTGGTAGATGGAA
Organism: Protopterus annectens; assembly: GCF_019279795.1. Classification (NCBI taxonomy): domain Eukaryota; kingdom Metazoa; phylum Chordata; order Ceratodontiformes; family Protopteridae; genus Protopterus; species Protopterus annectens. Next base: position 1,086,071,121 of record NC_056725.1, read on the forward strand.
GGCTACCAATCTTTATTCAAAACCATTATAGGTGTTACATGGAATGCTACCAGTCTTTATAATAAACCATTATAGGCATTAGATGGAAAGCTGCCAATCTTTATTCCAAACCATTATATGTGTTAGTTGGAATGCTACCAGTCTTTATTCCAAACCATTATAGGTGTTGGAGGGAATGCTAGAGATCTGTATTCCAAACCATTATCGGTGTTAGAGGGAATGCTAGAGATCTGTATTCCAAACCATTATAGGTGTTAGAGGGAATGTAAGAGATCTGTATTCCAAACCATTATAGGTGTTAGAGGGAATGCTAGAGATCTGTATTCCAAACCATTATAGGTGTTACAGGGAATGCTAGAGATCTGTATTCCAAACCATTATTGGTGTCAGAGGGAATGCTAGAGAGCTGTATTCCAAACCATTATAGGTGTTAGAGGGAATGCTAGAGATCTGTATTCCAACCCATTATAGGTGCTAGAGGGAATGCTAGAGATGTGTATTCCAAACCATTATAGGCATTAGAGGGAATGCTAGAGATCTGTATTCCAAACCATTATAGGTGTTAGAGTGAATGCTAGAGATCTGTACTCCAAACCATTATAGGTGTTAGAGTGAATGCTAGAGATCTGTACCCAAACCATTATAGGTGCTAGAGGGAATGCTAGAGATGTGTATTCCAAACCATTATAGGTGTTAGAGGGAATGCTAGCAATCTGTATTGCAAACCATTATAGGTGTTAGAGAGAATGCTAGAGATCTGTATTCCAAACCATTATAGGTGTTAGAGGGAATGCTAGAGATCTGTATTCCAAACCATTATCGCTGTGAGAGGGAATGCTAGAGATCTGTATTCCAAACCATTATAGGTGTTAGAGGGAATGCTAGAGATCTGTATTCCAAACCATTATAGGTGTTAGAGGGAATGCTAGAGATCTGTATTCCAAACCATTATTGGTGTTAGAGGGAATGCTAGAGATCTGTATTCCAATCCATTATAGGTGTTAGAGTGAATGCTAGAGATCTGTATTCCAAACCATTATAGGTGTTAGAAGTAATGCTAGAGATCTGTATTCCAATCCATTATAGGTGTTAGAGGGAATGCTAGAGATCTGTATTCCAAACCATTATAGGTGTTAGAGGGAATGCTAGAGATCTGTATTCCAACCCATTATAGGTGGTAGAGGGAATACTAGAGATCTGTATTCCAAACCATTATAGGTGTTAGAGGGAATGCTAGAGATCTGTATTCCAAACCATTATAGGTGTTAGAAGGAATGCTGGAGATCTGTATTCCAAACCATTATAGGTGTTAGAGTAAATGCTAGAGATCTGTATCCCAAACCATTATAGGTGTTAGAGGGAATGCTAGACATCTGTATTCCAAACCATTATAGGTGTTAGAGGGAATGCTAGCGATCTGTATTCCAAACCATTATAGGTGTTAGAGGGAGTGCTAGAGATCTGTATTCCAAACCATTATCGGTGTTAGAGGGATTGCTAGAGATCTGTATTCCAAACCATTATAGGTGTTAGAGGGAATGCTAGAGATATGTATTCCAAACCATTATAGGTGTTAGAGGGAATGCTAGAGATCTGTATTCCAATCCATTATAGGTGTTGAGGGAATGCTAGAGATCTGTATTCCAAACAATTATAGGTGTTAGAAGGAATGCTAGAGATCTGTATTCCAAACCATTATAGGTGTTAGACGGAATGCTAGATATCTGTATTCCAAACCATTATAGGTGTTGGATGGAAGGCTACCAATCTTTATTCCAAACCATTATAGGTACTAGATGGAATGCTACCAGTCTTTATTCCAAACCATTACAGGTATCAGATGGAATGCTACCAATCTTTATTCCAAACTATTGTCGGTGTTAGATGGAAAGCTACCAATCTTTATAACAAACCATTATAGGTGTTAGAGTGAATGCTAGAGATATGTATTCTCATTCATTATAGGTGTTAGAGGGAATGGTAGAGATCTGTATTCCAAACTATTATAGGTGTTAGATGGAAGGCTACCAATCTTTATTCCAAACCATTATAGGTATTAGATGGAATGCTACCAGTCTTTATTGCAAACCATTATAGGTATCAGATGGAATGCTACCGATCTTTATTCCAAACCATTATAGATGTTAGATGGAATGCTGCCAATCTTTAATCCAAACCATTACATGTGTTAGATGGAATGCTACCAATCTTTATTCCAAACCATTATAGGTGTTAGATGGAATGCTACAGATCTTTATTCCAAACCATTATAGGTGATAGATGGAAAGCTGCCAATCTTTATTCCAAACCATTACTTGTGTTAGATGGAATGCAACAAATCTTTATTCCAAACCATTGTAGGTGTTAGATGGAAGGCTACCAATCTTTATTCTAAATCATTATAAGTGTTAGATGGAAAGCTACCAATCTTTATTCCAAACCATTATAGGTGTTAGATGGAATGCTACTAATCTTTATTCCAAACCATTGTAGGTGTTAGATGGAATGCTGCCAATCTTTATTCAAGACCATTACATGTGTTAGATGGAATGCTACCAGTCTTTATTCCAAACCATTATAGGTGTTAGAGGGAATGCTAGAGATCTGTATTCCAGGTGTAAGAGTGAATGCTAGAGATCTGTATTCCAAACCATTATAGGTGTTAGAGGGAATGCTAGAGATCTGTATTCCAAACCATTATAGGTGTTAGAAGGAATGCTACAGATCTGTATTCCAAACCATTATAGGTGTTAGAGTGAATGCAAGAGATCTGTATTCCAAACCATTATAGGTGTTAGAGTGAATGCTAGAGATCTGCATTCCAAACCATTATAGGTGTTAGATGGAAGGCTACCAATCTTTATTCCAAACCATTGTAGGTATTAGATGGAATGCTACCAGTCTTTATTCCAAACCATTATAGGTATTAGATGGAATGCTACCAATCTTTATTCCAAACTATTGTCGGTGTTAGATGGAAAGCTAACAGTCTTTATAACAACCATTCTAGGCATTAGATGGAATGCTACAAATCTTTATTCCAAACCATTATAGGTGTTTGATGGAATGCTACCAATCTTTATTCCAAACCATTGTCGGTGTTAGATGGAAGGCTACCAATCTTTATTCGAAACCATTATAGGTGTTACATGGAAAGCTACCAATCTTTAATCAAAACCATTATAGGTGTTAGATGGAATGCTACCAGTCTTTATAACAAACCATTATAGGCATTAGATGGAATGTTGCCAATCTTTATTCCAAACCATTACATGTATTAGATGGAATGCTACCAGTCTTTATTCCAAACCATTATAGGTGTTGGAGGGAATGCTAGAGATCTGTATTCCAAACCATTATCGGTGTTAGAGGGAATGCTAGAGATCTGTATTCCAAACCATTATAGGTGTTAGAGGGAATGCTAGAGATCTGTATTCCAAACCATTATAGGTGTTAGAGGGAATTCTAGTGATCTGTATTCCAAACCATTATAGGTATTAGAGGGAATGCTAGAGAGTTGTATTCTAACCATTATAGGTGTTAGAGTGAATGCTAGAGATCTGTATTCCAAACCATTATAGGTGTTAGAGGGAATGCTAGAGACCTGTATTCCAAACCATTATAGGTGTTAGAGGGAATGCTAGAGATCTGTATTCCAACCCATTATAGGTGCTAGAGGGAATGCTAGAGATGTGTATTCCAAACCATTATAGGCATTAGAGGGAATGCTAGAGATCTGTATTCCAAACCATTATAGGTGTTAGAGTGAATGCTAGAGATCTGTATTCCAAACCATTATAGGTGTTATAGTGAATGCTAGAGATCTGTATCCCAAACCATTATAGGTGCTAGAGGGAATGCTAGAGATCTGTATTCCAAACCATTATAGGTGTTAGAGGGAATGCTAGAGAGCTGTATTCTAAACCATTATAGGTGTTAGAGAGAATGCTAGAGATCTGTATTCCAAACCATTATAGGTGTTAGAGGGAATGCTAGAGATCTGTATTCCAAACCATTATAGGTGTTAGAGGGAATGCTAGAGATCTGTATTCCAAACCATTATAGGTGTTAGAGGGAATGCTAGAGATCTGTATTCCAAACCATTATAGGTGTTAGAGGGAATGCTAGAGATCTGTATTCCAAACCATTATAGGTGTTAGAAGGAATGCTCATTATAGGTGTTAGAGGGAATGCTAGAGATCTGTATTCCAAACCATTATTGGTGATAGAGGGAATGCTAGAGAGCTGTATTCCAAACCATTATAGGTGTTAGAGTGAATGCTAGAGATCTGTATTCCAAACCATTATAGGTGTTAGAAGGAATGCTAGAGATCTGTATTCCAATCCATTATAGGTGTTAGAGGGAATGCTAGAGATCTGTATTCCAAACCATTATAGGTGTTAGAGGGAATGCTAGAGATCTGTATTCCAACCCATTATAGGTGGTAGAGGGAATACTAGAGATCTGTATTCCAAACCATTATAGGTGTTAGAGGGAATGCTAGAGATCTGTATTCCAATCCATTATAGGTGTTAGAAGGAATGCTAGAGATCTTTATTCCAAACCATTATATGTGTTAGAGTGAATGCTAGAGATCTGTATACCAAACCATTATAGGTGTTAGAGGGAATGCTAGACATCTGTATTCCAAACCATTATAGGTGTTAGAGGGAATGCTAGCTATCTGTATTCCAAATCATTACAGGTGTTAGAGGGAGTGCTAGAGATCTGTATTCCAAACCATTATCGGTGTTAGAGGGATTGCTAGAGATCTGTATTCCAAACCATTATAGGTGTTAGAGGGAATACTAGAGATCTGTATTCCAAACCATTATAGGTGTTAGAGTGAATGCTAGAGATCTGTATTCCAATCCATTATAGGTGTTGAGGGAATGCTAGAGACCTGTATTCCAAACAATTATAGGTGTTAGAAGGAATGCTAGAGATCTGTATTCCAAACCAATATAGGTGTTAGACGGAATGCTAGATATCTGTATTCCAAACCATTATAGGTTTTAAATGGAAGGCTACCAATCTTTATTCCAAACTATTATAGGTATTAGATGGAATGCTACCAGTCTTTATTCCAAACCATTACAGGTATCAGATGGAATGCTACCAATCTTTATTCCAAACTATTGTCGGTGTTAGATGGAAAGCTACCAATCTTTATAACAAACCATTATAGGTGTTAGAGTGAATGCTAGAGATCTGTATTCCCATTCATTATAGGTGTTAGAGGGAATGGTAGAGATCTGTATTCCAAACCATTATAGGTGTTAGATGGAAGGCTACCAATCTTTATTCCAATCCATTATTGGTATTAGATGGAATGCTACCAGTCTTTATTGCAAACCATTATAGGTATCAGATGGAATGCTGCCGATCTTTATTCCAAGCCATTATAGGTGTTAGATGGAATGCTACTGATCTTTATTCCAAACCGTTATAGGTGTTAGATGGAATGCTACCGATCTTTATTCCAAACCATTATAGGTGTTTGATGGAATGCTGTCAATCTTTATTCCAACAAACCATTATAGGTATTAGATGGAATGCTACCAATCTTTATTCCAAACCATTGTCGGTATTAGATGGAAGGCTACCAATATTTATTCCAAACCATCACATGTGTTAGATGGAATGCTACCAATCTTTATTCCAAACCATTTTCCGTGTTAGATGGAAGGCTACCAATCTTTATTCTAAACCATTATAGGTGTTAGATGGAAAGCTACCAATCTTTATTCCAAATCATTATAGGTGTTAGATGGAATGCTATTTGTCTTTATAACAAACCATTATAGTCATTAGATGGAATGCTGCCAATCTTTATTCCAAACCATTACATGTGTTGGATGGAATGCTACAAGTCTTTATTCCAAACCATTATAGGTGTTAGAGGGAATGCTAGAGATCTGTATTCCAAACCAATATATGTGTTAGAGTGAATGCTAGAGATCTGTATTCCAACCCATTATAGGTGTTTGAGGGAATGCTAGAGATCTGTATTCCAAACCATTATAGGTGTTAGAGGGAATGCTAGAGATCTGTATTCCAAACCATTATAGGTGTTAGAGGGAATACTAGATATCTGTATTCCAAACCATTATAGGTGTTAGAGGGAATGCTAGAAATCTGTATTCCAAACCATTATAGGTGTTAGAGTGAATGCTAGAGATCTGTATTCCAAACCATTATAGGTGTTAGAGGGAATGCTAGAAATCTGTATTCCAAACCATTATAGGTGTTAGAGTGAATGCTAGAGATCTGTATTCCAAACCATTATAGGCGTTAGAGTGAATGCTAGAGATCTGTATTCCAAACCATTATAGGTGTTAGAGGGAATGCTAGAGATCTGTATTCCAAACCATTATAAGTGTTAGAGGGAATGCTAGAGATCTGTATTTCAAACCATTAAAGGTGTTAGAGGGAATGCTAGAGATCTGTATTCCAAACCATTATAGGTGTTAGAGGGAATGCTAGAGATCTGTATTCCAAACCATTATAGGCATTAGAGGGAATGGTAGAGATCTGTATTCCAAACTATTATAGGTGTTAGATGGAAGGCTACCAATCTTTATTCCAAACCATTATAGGTATTAGATGGAATGCTACCAGTCTTTATTGCAAACCATTATAGGTATCAGATGGAATGCTACCAATCTTTATTCCAAACTATTGTCGGTGTTAGATGGAAAGCTACCAATCTTTATAACAAACCATTATAGGTATTAGATGGAATGCTACCAGTCTTTATTGCAAACCATTATAGGTATCAGATGGAATGCTACCGATCTTTATTCCAAACCATTATAGGTGTTCGATGGAATGCTGCCAATCTTTATTCCCAACCATTACATGTGTTAGATGGAATGCTACCAATCTTTATTGCAAACTATTGTCGGTGTTAGATGGAAAGCTACCAATCTTTATAACAAACCATTATAGATGTTAGATGGAATGCTGCCAATCTTTAATCCAAACCATTACATGTGTTAGATGGAATGCTACCAATCTTTATTCCAAACCATTATAGGTGTTAGATGGAATGCTACCGATCTTTATTCCAAACCATTATAGGTGATAGATGGAAAGCTGCCAATCTTTATTCCAAACCATTACTTGTGTTAGATGTAATGCAACAAATCTTTATTCCAAACCATTGTAGGTGTTAGATAAAAGGCTACCAATCTTTATTCTAAACTATTATAAGTGTTAGATGGAAAGCTACCAATCTTTATTCCAAACCATTATAGGTGTTAGATGGAATGCTACTAATCTTTATTCCAAACCATTGTAGGTGTTAGATGGAAGGCTACCAATCTTTATTCTATACCATTATAAGTGTTAGATGGAAAGCTACCAATCTTTATTCCAAACCATTATAGGTGTTAGATGGAATGCTACCAGTCTTTATAACAAACTCTAATAGGCATTAGATGGAATGCTGCCAATCTTTATTCCAGACCATTACATGTGTTAGATGGAATGCTACCAGTCATAATTCCAAACCATTATAGGTGTTAGAGGGAATGCTAGAGATCTGTATTCCAAACCATTAAAGGTGTTAGAGGGAACGCTAGACATCTGTATTCCAAAACATTAGAGGTGTTAGAGGGAATGCTAGAGATCTGTATTCCAGGTGTAAGAGTGAATGCTAGAGATCTGTATTCCAAACCATTATAGGTGTTAGAGGGAATGCTAGAGATCTGTATTCCAAACCATTATAGGCGTTATAGGGAATGCTAGAAATCTGTATTCCAAACTATTATAGGTGTTAGAAGGAATGCTACAGATCTGTATTTCAAACCATTATAGGTGTTAGAGTGAATGCAAGAGATCTGTATTCCAAACCATTATAGGTGTTAGAGTGAATGCTAGAGATCTGTATTCCAAACTATTATAGGTGTTAGAGGGAATGCTAGAGATCTGTATTCCAAACCATTATAAGTGTTAGAAGGAATGCTACAGATCTGTATTCCAAACCATTATAGGTGTTAGAGGGAATGCTAGAGATCTGTATTCCAAACCATTATAGGCGTTAGAGGGAATGCTAGAGATCTGTATTCCAAACCATTATAGGTGTTAGAAGGAATGCTACAGATCTGTATTCCAAACCATTATAGGTGTTAGATGGAAGGCTACCAATTTTCATTCCAAACCATTATAGGTATTAGATGGAATGCTACCAGTCTTTATTCCAAACCATTATAGGTATTAGATGGAATGCTACCAATCTTTATTCCAAACTATTGTCGGTGTTAGATGGAAAGCTACCAGTCTTTATAACAACCATTCTAGGCATTAGATGGAATGCTACAAATCTTTATTCCAAACCATTATAGGTGTTAGATGGAATGCTATCAATCTTTATTCCAAACCATTGTCGGTGTTAGATGGAAGGCTACCAATCTTTATTGAAACCATTATAGGTGTTACATGGAAAGCTACCAATCTTTAATCAAAACCATTATAGGTGTTAGATGGAATGCTACCAGTCTTTATAACAAACCATTATAGGCATTAGATGGAATGCTTCCACTTTATTCCAAACCATTACATGTTTTAGATGGAATGCTACCAGTCTTTATTCCAAACCATTATAGGTGTTGGTGGGAATGCTAGAGATCTGTATTCCAAACCATTATCGGTGTTAGAGGGAATGCTAGAGATCTGTATTCCAAACCATTATAGGTGTTAGAGGGAACGCTAGAGATCTGTATTCCAAACCATTATAGGTGTTAGAGGGAATTCTAGTGATCTGTATTCCAAACCATTATAGGTGTTAGAGGGAATGCTAGAGAGCTGTATTCTAAACCATTATAGGTGTTAGAGTGAATGCTAGAGCTCTGTATTCCAAACCATTATAGGTGTTAGAGGGAATGCTAGAGATCTGTATTCCAATCCATTATAGGTGTTTGAGGGAATGCTAGAGATCTGTATTCCAAACCATTATAGTTGTTAGAGGGAATGCTAGAGATCTGTATTCCAACCCATTATAGGTGTTAGTGGGAATGCTAGAGAGCTGTATTCTAAACCATTATAGGTGTTAGAGTGAATGCTAGAGATCTGTATTCCAAACCATTATAGGTGCTACAGGGAATGCTAGAGATCTGTATTCCAAACCATTATAGGTGTTAGAGGGAATGCTAGCGATCTGTATTGCAAACCATTATAGGTGTTAGAGGGAATGCTAGAGATCTGTATTCCAAACCATTATAGGTGTTAGAGGGAATGCTAGAGATCTGTATTCCAAACCATTATCGGTGTTAGAGGGAATGCTAGAGATCTGTATTCCAAACCATTATAGGTGTTAGAGGGAATGCTAGAGATCTGTATTCCAAACCATTATAGGTGTTACAGGGAATGCTAGAGATCTGTATTCCAAACCATTATTGGTGTCAGAGGGAATGCTAGAGAGCTGTATTCCAAACCATTATAGGTGTTAGAGTGAATGCTAGAGATCTGTATTCCAAACCATTATAGGTATTAGAGGGAATGCTAGAGATCTGTATTCCAATCCATTATAGGTGTTAGAGGGAATGCTAGAGATCTGTATTCCAAACCATTATAGGTGTTAGATGGAATGCTAGAGATCTGTATTCCAACCCATTATAGGTGCTAGAGGGAATGCTAGAGATCTGTATTCCAAACCATTATAGGTGTTAGAGGGAATGCTAGAGATCTGCATTCCAAACCATTATAGGTGTTAGAAGGAATGCTAGAGATCTGTATTCCAAACCATTATAGGTGTTAGAGTGAATGCTAGAGATCTGTATACCAAACCATTATAGGTGTTAGAGGGAATGCTAGACATCTGTATTCCAAACCATTATAGGTGTTAGAGGGAATGCTAGCGATCTGTATTCCAAATCATTATAGGTGTTAGAGGGAGTGCTAGAGATCTGTATTCCAAACCATTATAGGTGTTAGAGGGAATGCTAGAGATCTGTATTCCAAACCATTATAGGTGTTAGAGTGAATGCTAGAGATCTGTATTCCAATCCATTATAGGTGTTGAGGGAATGCTAGAGATCTGTATTCCAAACAATTATAGGTGTTAGAAGGAATGCTAGAGATCTGTATTCCAAACCATTATAGGTGTTAGACGGAATGCTAGATATCTGTATTCCAAACCATTATAGGTGTTAAATGGAAGGCTACCAATCTTTATTCCAAACTATTATAGGTATTAGATGGAAGGCTACCAGTCTTTATTCCAAACCATTACAGGTATCAGATGGAATGCTACCAATCTTTATTCCAAACTATTGTCGGTGTTAGATGGAAAGCTACCAAACTTTATAACAAACCATTATAGGTGTTAGAGTGAATGCTAGAGATCTCTATTCCCATTCATTATAGGTGTTAGAGGGAATGGTAGAGATCTGTATTCCAAACCATTATAGGTGTTAGATGGAAGGCTACCAATCTTTATTCCAAACCATTATAGGTATTAGATGGAATGCTACCAGTCTTTATTGCAAACCATTATAGGTATCAGATGGAATGCTGCCGATCTTTATTCCAAGCCATTATAGGTTTTAGATGGAATGCTACCGATCTTTATTCCAAACTGTTATAGGTGTTAGATGGAATGCTACCGATCTTTATTCCAAACCATTATAGGTGTTCGATGGAATGCTGTCAATCTTTATTCCAAACCATTACATGTGTTAGATAGAATGCTACTAATCTTTATTCCAAACTATTGTCGGTGTTAGATGGAAAGCTACCAATCTTTATAACAAACCATTATAGGTATTAGATGGAATGCTACCAATCTTTATTCCAAACCATTGTCGGTATTAGATGGAAGGCTACCAATCTTTATTCTAAACCATTATAGGTGTTAGATGGAAAGCTACCAATCTTTATTCCAAATCGTTATTTGTGTTAGATGGAATGCTTTTGTCTTTATAACAAACCATTATAGTCATTAGATGGAATGCTGCCAATCTTTATTCCAAACTATTACATGTGTTGGATGGAATGCTACAAGTCGTTATTCCAAACCATTACATGTGTTAGATGGAATGCTACCAATCTTTATTCCAAACCATTGTCGGTGTTAGATGGAAGGCTACCAATCTTTATTCTAAACCATTATAGGTGTTAGATGGAAAGCTACCAATCTTTATTTCAAATCATTATAGGTGTTAGATGGAATGCTATTTGTCTTTATAACAAACCATTATAGTCATTAGATGGAATGCTGCCAATCTTTATTCCAAACCATTACATGTGTTGGATGGAATGCTACATGTATTTATTCCAAACCATTATAGGTGTTAGAGGGAATTCTAGAGATCTGTATTCCAAACCAATATATGTGTTAGAGTGAATGCTAGAGATCTGTATTCCAACCCATTATAGGTGTTTGAGGGAATGCTAGAGATCTGTATTCCAAACCATTATAGGTGTTAGAGGGAATGCTAGAGATCTGTATTCCAAACCATTATAGGTGTTAGAGGGAATACTAGACATCTGTATTCCAAACCATTATAGGTGTTAGAGGGAATGCTAGAAATCTGTATTCCAAACCATTATAGGTGTTAGAGTGAATGCTAGAGATCTGTATTCCAAACCATTAAAGGTGTTAGAGGGAATGCTAGAGATCTGTATTCCAGACCATTATACGTGTTAGAGTGAATGCTAGAGATCTGTATTCCAAATCATTATAGGTGTTAGAGTGAATGCTAGAGATCTGTATTCCAAACCATTATAGGTGTTAGAGGGAATGCTAGAGATCTGTATTCCAGACCATTATCGTGTTAGAGTGAATGCTAGAGATCTGTATTCCAAACCATTATAAGTGCTAGAGGGAATGCTAGAGATCTGTATTCCAAACCATTATAGGTGTTAGAGGGAATGCTAGAGATCTGTATTCCAAACCATTATCGGTGTTAGAGGGAATGCTAGAGATCTGTATTCCAAACCATTATAGGTGTTAGAGGGAATGCTAGAGATCTGTATTCCAAACCATTATAGGTGTTAGAGGGAATGCTAGCGATCTGTATTGCAAACCATTATAGGTGTTAGAGGGAATACTAAGATCTGTATTCCAAACCATTATAAGTGCTAGAGGGAATGCTGGAGATCTGTATTCCAAACCATTATAGGTGTTAGAGGGAATGCTAGAGATCTGTATTCCAAACCATTATAGGTGTTAGAGGGAATGCTAGAGATCTGTATTCCAAACCATTATCGGTGTTAGAGGGAATGCTAGAGATCTGTATTCCTAACCATTATAGGTGTTAGAGGGAATGCTAGAGATCTGTATTCCAAACCATTATAGGTGTTAAAGGGAATGCTAGAGATCTGTATTCCAAACCATTATAGATGTTAGAGGGAATGCTAGAGATCTGTATTCCAAACCATTATAGGTGTTAGATGGAAGGCTACCAATCTTTATTCCAAACCATTATAGGTATTAGATGGAATGCTACCAGTCTTTATTCCAAACCATTATAGGTATCAGATGGAATGGTACCAATCTTTATTCCAAACTATTGTCGGTGTTAGATGGATAGCTACCAGTCTTTATAACAAACCATTATAGGCATTTGATGGAATGCTGCCAATCTCTATTCCAAACCATTACATGTGTTAGATGGAATGCTACCAATCTTTATTCCAAACCATTATAGGTGTTAGATGGAATGCTACCAATCTTTATTCCAAACCATTATAGGTGTTAGATGGAATGCTACGGATCTTTATTCCAAACCTTTGTAGGTGTTAGATGGAATGCTACCAATCTTTATTCTAAACCATTATAGGTGTTAGATGGAATGCTACGGATCTTTATTCCAAACCTTTGAAGGTGTTAGATGGAATGCAACCAGTCTTTATAACAAACCATTATAGGCATTAGATGGAATGCTGCCAATCTTTATTCCAGACCATTACATGTGTTAGATGGAATGCTACCAGTCTTCATTCCAAACCATTATAGGTGTTAGAGTGAATGCTAGAGATCTGTATTCCAAACTATTATAGGTGTTAGAGAGAATGCTAGAGATCTGTATTCCAAACCATTATAGGTGTTAGAGGGAATGCTAGAGATCTGTATTCCAAACCATTATATGTGTTAGAGGGAATGCTAGAGATCTGTATTTCAAACCAATATAAGTGCTAGAGGGAATGCTAGAGATCTGTATTCCAAACCATTATAGGTGTTAGAGGGAATGCTAGAGATCTGTATTCCAAACCATTATAGGTGTTAGAGGGAATACTAGATATCTGTATTCCAAACCATTATAGGTGTTAGAGGGAATGCTAGAAATCTGTATTCCAAACCATTATAGGTGTTAGAGTGAATGCTAGAGATCTGTATTCCAAACCATTATAGGTGTTAGAGGGAATGCTAGAAATCTGTATTCCAAACCATTATAGGTGTTAGAGTGAATGCTAGAGATCTGTATTCCAAACCATTATAGGCGTTAGAGTGAATGCTAGAGATCTGTATTCCAAACCATTATAGGTGTTAGAGGGAATGCTAGAGATCTGTATTCCAGACCATTACACGTGTTACAGTGAATGCTAGAGATCTGTATTTCAAACCAATATAAGTGCTAGAGGGAATGCTAGAGATCTGTATTTCAAACCATTAAAGGTGTTAGAGGGAATGCTAGAGATCTGTATTCCAAACCATTATAGGTGTTAGAGGGAATACTAGAGATCTGCATTCCAAACCATTACAAGTGTTAAAGGGAATGCTACAGATCTGTATTCCAAACCATTATAGGCATTAGAGGGAATGCTAGAGATCTGTATTCCAAACCATTATAGGCATTAGAGGGAATGCTAGAGATCTGTATTCCAAACCATTATAGGTGTTAGATGGAAGGCTACCAATCTTTATTCCAAACCATTATAGGTATTAGATGGAATGCTACCAGTCTTTATTCCAAACCATTATAGGTATCAGATGGAATGGTACCAATCTTTATTCCAAACTATTGTCGGTGTTAGATGGAAAGCTACCAATCTTTATAACAAACCATTATAGGCATTAGATGGAATGCTGCCAATCTCTATTCCAAACCATTACATGTGTTAGATGGAATGCTACCAATCTTTATTCCAAACCATTATAGGTGTTAGATGGAATGCTACGGATCTTTATTCCAAACCTTTATAGGTGTTAGATGGAATGCTACCGATCTTTATTCCAAACCATTATAGGTGTTCGATGGAATACTGCCAATCTTTATTCCAAACCATTACATGAGTTTGATGGAATGCTACCAATCTTTATTGCAAACTATTGTCGGTGTTAGATGGAAAGCTACCAATCTTTATAATAAACCATTATAGATGTTAGATGGAATGCTGCCAATCTTTAATCCAAACCATTACATGTGTTAGATGGAATGCTACCAATCTTTATTCCAAACCATTATAGGTGTTAGATGGAATGCTACCGATCTTTATTCCAAACCATTATAGGTGATAGATGGAAAGATGCCAATCTTTATTCCAAACCATTACTTGTGTTAGATGTAATGCAACAAATCTTTATTCCAAACCATTGTAGGTGTTAGATAAAAGGCTACCAATCTTTATTCTAAACTATTATAAGTGTTAGATGGAAAGCTACCAATCTTTATTCCAAACCATTATAGGTGTTAGATGGAATGCTACTAATCTTTATTCCAAACCATTGTAGGTGTTAGATGGAAGGCTACCAATCTTTATTCTATACCATTATAAGTGTTAGATGGAAAGCTACCAATCTTTATTCCAAACCATTATAGGTGTTAGATGGAATGCTACCAGTCTTTATAACAAACTCTAATAGGCATTAGATGGAATGCTGCCAATCTTTATTCCAGACCATTACATGTGTTAGATGGAATGCTACCAGTCATTATTCCAAACCATTATAGGTGTTAGAGGGAATGCTAGAGATCTGTATTCCAAACCATTAAAGGTGTTAAAGGGAACGCTAGACATCTGTATTCCAAAACATTAGAGGTGTTAGAGGGAATGCTAGAGATCTGTATTCCAGGTGTAAGAGTGAATGCTAGAGATCTGTATTCCAAACCATTATAGGTGTTAGAGGGAATGCTAGAGATCTGTATTCCAAACCATTATAGGCGTTATAGGGAATGCTAGAAATCTGTATTCCAAACTATTATAGGTGTTAGAAGGAATGCTACAGATCTGTATTTCAAACCATTATAGGTGTTAGAGTGAATGCAAGAGATCTGTATTCCAAACCATTATAGGTGTTAGAGTGAATGCTAGAGATCTGTATTCCAAACTATTATAGGTGTTAGAGGGAATGCTAGAGATCTGTATTCCAAACCATTATAAGTGTTAGAAGGAATGCTACAGATCTGTATTCCAAACCATTATAGGTGTTAGATGGAAGGCTACCAATTTTCATTCCAAACCATTATAGGTATTAGATGGAATGCTACCAGTCTTTATTCCAAACCATTATAGGTATTAGATGGAATGCTACCAATCTTTATTCCAAACTATTGTCGGTGTTAGATGGAAAGCTACCAGTCTTTATAACAACCATTCTAGGCATTAGATGGAATGCTACAAATCTTTATTCCAAACCATTATAGGTGTTAGATGGAATGCTATCAATCTTTATTCCAAACCATTGTCGGTGTTAGATGGAAGGCTACCAATCTTTATTCGAAACCATTATAGGTGTTACATGGAAAGCTACCAATCTTTAATCAAAACCATTATAGGTGTTAGATGGAATGCTACCAGTCTTTATAACAAACCATTATAGGCATTAGATGGAATGCTTCCACTCTTTATTCCAAACCATTACATGTTTTAGATGGAATGCTACCAGTCTTTATTCCAAACCATTATAGGTGTTGGTGGGAATGCTAGAGATCTGTATTCCAAACCATTATCGGTGTTAGAGGGAATGCTAGAGATCTGTATTCCAAACCATTATAGGTGTTAGAGGGAACGCTAGAGATCTGTATTCCAAACCATTATAGGTGTTAGAGGGAATTCTAGTGATCTGTATTCCAAACCATTATAGGTGTTAGAGGGAATGCTAGAGAGCTGTATTCTAAACCATTATAGGTGTTAGAGTGAATGCTAGAGCTCTGTATTCCAAACCATTATAGGTGTTAGAGGGAATGCTAGAGATCTGTATTCCAATCCATTATAGGTGTTTGAGGGAATGCTAGAGATCTGTATTCCAAACCATTATAGTTGTTAGAGGGAATGCTAGAGATCTGTATTCCAACCCATTATAGGTGTTAGTGGGAATGCTAGAGAGCTGTATTCTAAACCATTATAGGTGTTAGAGTGAATGCTAGAGATCTGTATTCCAAACCATTATAGGTGCTACAGGGAATGCTAGAGATCTGTATTCCAAACCATTATAGGTGTTAGAGGGAATGCTAGCGATCTGTATTGCAAACCATTATAGGTGTTAGAGGGAATGCTAGAGATCTGTATTCCAAACCATTATAGGTGTTAGAGGGAATGCTAGAGATCTGTATTCCAAACCATTATCGGTGTTAGAGGGAATGCTAGAGATCTGTATTCCAAACCATTATAGGTGTTAGAGGGAATGCTAGAGATCTGTATTCCAAACCATTATAGGTGTTACAGGGAATGCTAGAGATCTGTATTCCAAACCATTATTGGTGTCAGAGGGAATGCTAGAGAGCTGTATTCCAAACCATTATAGGTGTTAGAGTGAATGCTAGAGATCTGTATTCCAAACCATTATAGGTATTAGAGGGAATGCTAGAGATCTGTATTCCAATCCATTATAGGTGTTAGAGGGAATGCTAGAGATCTGTATTCCAAACCATTATAGGTGTTAGATGGAATGCTAGAGATCTGTATTCCAACCCATTATAGGTGCTAGAGGGAATGCTAGAGATCTGTATTCCAAACCATTATAGGTGTTAGAGGGAATGCTAGAGATCTGCATTCCAAACCATTATAGGTGTTAGAAGGAATGCTAGAGATCTGTATTCCAAACCATTATAGGTGTTAGAGTGAATGCTAGAGATCTGTATACCAAACCATTATAGGTGTTAGAGGGAATGCTAGACATCTGTATTCCAAACCATTATAGGTGTTAGAGGGAATGCTAGCGATCTGTATTCCAAATCATTATAGGTGTTAGAGGGAGTGCTAGAGATCTGTATTCCAAACCATTATCGGTGTTAGAGGGATTGCTAGAGATCTGTATTCCAAACCATTATAGGTGTTAGGGGGAATGCTAGAGATCTGTATTCCAAACCATTATAGGTGTTAGAGTGAATGCTAGAGATCTGTATTCCAATCCATTATAGGTGTTGAGGGAATGCTAGAGATCTGTATTCCATACAATTATAGGTGTTAGAAGGAATGCTAGAGATCTGTATTCCAAACCATTATAGGTGTTAGACGGAATGCTAGATATCTGTATTCCAAACCATTATAGGTGTTAAATGGAAGGCTACCAATCTTTATTCCAAACTATTATAGGTATTAGATGGAAGGCTACCAGTCTTTATTCCAAACCATTACAGGTATCAGATGGAATGCTACCAATCTTTATTCCAAACTATTGTCGGTGTTAGATGGAAAGCTACCAAACTTTATAACAAACCATTATAGGTGTTAGAGTGAATGCTAGAGATCTCTATTCCCATTCATTATAGGTGTTAGAGGGAATGGTAGAGATCTGTATTCCAAACCATTATAGGTGTTAGATGGAAGGCTACCAATCTTTATTCCAAACCATTATAGGTATTAGATGGAATGCTACCAGTCTTTATTGCAAACCATTATAGGTATCAGATGGAATGCTGCCGATCTTTATTCCAAGCCATTATAGGTTTTAGATGGAATGCTACCGATCTTTATTCCAAACTGTTATAGGTGTTAGATGGAATGCTACCGATCTTTATTCCAAACCATTATAGGTGTTCGATGGAATGCTGTCAATCTTTATTCCAAACCATTACATGTGTTAGATAGAATGCTACTAATCTTTATTCCAAACTATTGTCGGTGTTAGATGGAAAGCTACCAATCTTTATAACAAACCATTATAGGTATTAGATGGAATGCTACCAATCTTTATTCCAAACCATTGTCGGTATTAGATGGAAGGCTACCAATCTTTATTCTAAACCATTATAGGTGTTAGATGGAAAGCTACCAATCTTTATTCCAAATCGTTATTTGTGTTAGATGGAATGCTTTTTGTCTTTATAACAAACCATTATAGTCATTAGATGGAATGCTGCCAATCTTTATTCCAAACTATTACATGTGTTGGATGGAATGCTACAAGTCGTTATTCCAAACCATTACATGTGTTAGATGGAATGCTACCAATCTTTATTCCAAACCATTGTCGGTGTTAGATGGAAGGCTACCAATCTTTATTCTAAACCATTATAGGTGTTAGATGGAAAGCTACCAATCTTTATTTCAAATCATTATAGGTGTTAGATGGAATGCTATTTGTCTTTATAACAAACCATTATAGTCATTAGATGGAATGCTGCCAATCTTTATTCCAAACCATTACATGTGTTGGATGGAATGCTACATGTATTTATTCCAAACCATTATAGGTGTTAGAGGGAATTCTAGAGATCTGTATTCCAAACCAATATATGTGTTAGAGTGAATGCTAGAGATCTGCATTCCAACCCATTATAGGTGTTTGAGGGAATGCTAGAGATCTGTATTCCAAACCATTATAGGTGTTAGAGGGAATGCTAGAGATCTGTATTCCAAACCATTATAGGTGTTAGAGGGAATACTAGACATCTGTATTCCAAACCATTATAGGTGTTAGAGGGAATGCTAGAAATCTGTATTCCAAACCATTATAGGTGTTAGAGTGAATGCTAGAGATCTGTATTCCAAACCATTATAGGTGTTAGAGGGAATGCTAGAGATCTGTATTCCAGACCATTATACGTGTTAGAGTGAATGCTAGAGATCTGTATTCCAAATCATTATAGGTGTTAGAGTGAATGCTAGAGATCTGTATTCCAAACCATTATAGGTGTTAGAGGGAATGCTAGAGATCTGTATTCCAGACCATTATACGTGTTAGAGTGAATGCTAGAGATCTGTATTCCAAACCATTATAAGTGCTAGAGGGAATGCTAGAGATCTGTATTCCAAACCATTATAGGTGTTAGAGGGAATGCTAGAGATCTGTATTCCAAACCATTATCGGTGTTAGAGGGAATGCTAGAGATCTGTATTCCAAACCATTATAGGTGTTAGAGGGAATGCTAGAGATCTGTATTCCAAACCATTATAGGTGTTAGAGGGAATGCTAGCGATCTGTATTGCAAACCATTATAGGTGTTAGAGGGAATACTAAGATCTGTATTCCAAACCATTATAAGTGCTAGAGGGAATGCTAGAGATCTGTATTCCAAACCATTATAGGTGTTAGAGGGAATGCTAGAGATCTGTATTCCAAACCATTATAGGTGTTAGAGGGAATGCTAGAGATCTGTATTCCAAACCATTATCGGTGTTAGAGGGAATGCTAGAGATCTGTATTCCTAACCATTATAGGTGTTAGAGGGAATGCTAGAGATCTGTATTCCAAACCATTATAGGTGTTAAAGGGAATGCTAGAGATCTGTATTCCAAACCATTATAGATGTTAGAGGGAATGCTAGAGATCTGTATTCCAAACCATTATAGGTGTTAGATGGAAGGCTACCAATCTTTATTCCAAACCATTATAGGTATTAGATGGAATGCTACCAGTCTTTATTCCAAACCATTATAGGTATCAGATGGAATGGTACCAATCTTTATTCCAAACTATTGTCGGTGTTAGATGGATAGCTACCAGTCTTTATAACAAACCATTATAGGCATTTGATGGAATGCTGCCAATCTCTATTCCAAACCATTACATGTGTTAGATGGAATGCTACCAATCTTTATTCCAAACCATTATAGGTGTTAGATGGAATGCTACCAATCTTTATTCCAAACCATTATAGGTGTTAGATGGAATGCTACGGATCTTTATTCCAAACCTTTGTAGGTGTTAGATGGAATGCTACCAATCTTTATTCTAAACCATTATAGGTGTTAGATGGAATGCTACGGATCTTTATTCCAAACCTTTGTAGGTGTTAGATGGAATGCAACCAGTCTTTATAACAAACCATTATAGGCATTAGATGGAATGCTGCCAATCTTTATTCCAGACCATTACATGTGTTAGATGGAATGCTACCAGTCTTTATTCCAAACCATTATAGGTGTTAGAGTGAATGCTAGAGATCTGTATTCCAAACTATTATAGGTGTTAGAGAGAATGCTAGAGATCTGTATTCCAAACCATTATAGGTGTTAGAGGGAATGCTAGAGATCTGTATTCCAAACCAATATATGTGTTAGAGGGAATGCTAGAGATCTGTATTCCAAACCATTATAGGTGCTAGAGGGAATGCCAGAGATCTGTATTCCAAACCATTATAGATGTTAGAGGGAATGCTAGAGATCTGTATTCCAAACCATTATAGGTGTTAGAGGGAATGCTAGAGATCTGTATTCCAAACCATTATAGGTGTTAGAGGGAATGCTAGAGATCTGTATTCCAAACCATTATAGGTGTTAGAGGGAATGCTAGTGATCTGTATTCCAAACCATTATAGGTGTTAGATGGAATGCTAGAAATCTGTATTCCAAACTATTATAGGTGTTAGAGGGAATGCTAGAGATCTGTATTCGAAACCATTATAGGTGTTAGGGGGAATGCTAGAGATCTGTATTCCAAACCATTATAGGTGTTAGATGGAAGGCTACCAATCTTTATTCCAAGCCATTTAGGTATTAGATGGAATGCTACCAGTCTTTATTCCAAACCATTATAGGTATCAGATGGAATGCTACCAATCTTTTTTCCAAACTATTGTTGGTGTTAGATGGAAAGCTACCAATCTTTAAAACAAACCATTATAGGCATTAGATGGAATGCTGCCAATCTTTATTCCAAACCATTACATGTGTTAGATGGAATGCTACCAATCTTTATTCCAAACCATTATAGGTGTTAGATGGAATGCTACTGATCTTTATTCCAAACTATTATAGGTGTTAGATGGAATGCTACGGATCTTTATTCCAAACCATTATAGGTGTTAGATGGAATACTACCGATCTTTATTCCAAACCATTATAGGTGTTCGATGGAATGCTGCCAATCTTTATTCCAAACCATTACATATGTTAGATGGAATGCTACCAATCTTTATTCCAAACTATTGTCTATGTTAGAAGGAAAGCAACCAATCCTTATAACAAACCATTATATGCGTTAGGTGGAATGCTGCCAATCTTTATTCCAAACCATTATAGGTGTCAGATGGAATGTTGCCCATCTTTATTCCAAACCATTATAGGTGTTAGATGGAATGCTACCGATCTTTATTCCAAACCATTATAGGTGATAGATGGAATGCTGCCAATCTTTATTCCAAACCATTACTTGTGTTAGATGGAATGCTACAAATCTTTATTCCATACCATTATAGGTGTTAGATGGAATGCTACCAATCTTTATTCCAAACCATTGTCGGTGTTAGATGGAAGGCTACCAATCTTTATTCTAAACAATTATAGGCATTAGATGGAATGCTCCCAATCTTTATTCCAAACCATTATAGGTGTTAGATGGAATGCTAGAGATCTGTATTCCAAACCATTATCGGTGTTAGAGGGAATGCTAGAGATCTGTATTCCAAACCATTATAGGTGTTAGAGGGAATGCTAGAGATCTGTATTCCAAACCATTATAGGTGTTAGAGGGAATGCTAGAGATCTGTATTCCAAACCATTATTGGTGTTAGAGGGAATGCTAGAGAGCTGTATTCCAAACCATTATAGGTGTTAGAGTGAATGCCAGAGATCTGTATTCCAAACCATTATAGGTATTAGAGGGAATGCTAGAGATCTGTATTCCAATCCATTATAGGTGTTAGAGGGAATGCTAGAGATCTGTATTCCAAACCATTATAGGTGTTAGATGGAATGCTAGAGATCTGTATTCCAACCCATTATAGGTGCTAGAGGGAATGCTAGAGATCTGTATTCCAAACCATTATAGGTGTTAGAGGGAATGCTAGAGATCTGCATTCCAAACCATTATAGGTGTTAGAAGGAATGCTAGAAATCTGTATTCCAAACCATTATAGGTGTTAGAGTGAATGCTAGAGATCTGTATACCAAACCATTATAGGTGTTAGAGGGAATGCTAGACATCTGTATGCCAAACCATTATAGGTGTTAGAGGGAATGCTAGCGATCTGTATTCCAAATCATTATAGGTGTTAGAGGGAGTGCTAGAGATCTGTATTCCAAACCATTATCGGTGTTAGAGGGATTGCTAGAGATCTGTATTCCAAACCATTATAGGTGTTAGGGGGAATGCTAGAGATCTGTATTCCAAACCATTATAGGTGTTAGAGTGAATGCTAGAGATCTGTATTCCAATCCATTATAGGTGTTGAGGGAATGCTAGAGATCTGTATTCCAAACAATTATAGGTGTTAGAAGGAATGCTAGAGATCTGTATTCCAAACCATTATAGGTGTTAGACGGAATGCTAGATATCTGTATTCCAAACCATTATAGGTGTTAAATGGAAGGCTACCAATCTTTATTCCAAACTATTATAGGTATTAGATGGAATGCTACCAGTCTTTATTCCAAACCATTACAGGTATCAGATGGAATGCTACCAATCTTTATTCCAAACTATTGTCGGTGTTAGATGGAAAGCTACCAAACTTTATAACAAACCATTATAGGTGTTAGAGTGAATGCTAGAGATCTCTATTCCCATTCATTATAGGTGTTAGAGGGAATGGTAGAGATCTGTATTCCAAACCATTATAGGTGTTAGATGGAAGGCTACCAATCTTTATTCCAAACCATTATAGGTATTAGATGGAATGCTACCAGTCTTTATTGCAAACCATTATAGGCATCAGATGGAATGCTGCCGATCTTTATTCCAAGCCATTATAGGTTTTAGATGGAACGCTACCGATCTTTATTCCAAACCGTTATAGGTGTTAGATGGAATGCTACCGATCTTTATTCCAAACCATTATAGGTGTTCGATGGAATGCTGTCAATCTTTATTCCAAACCATTACATGTGTTAGATAGAATGCTACTAACTTTATTCCAAACTATTGTCGGTGTTAGATGGAAAGCTACCAATCTTTATAACAAACCATTATAGGTATTAGATGGAATGCTACCAATCTTTATTCCAAACCATTGTCGGTATTAGATGGAAGGCTACCAATCTTTATTCTAAACCATTATAGGTGTTAGATGGAAAGCTACCAATCTTTATTCCAAATCGTTATTTGTGTTAGATGGAATGCTTTTTGTCTTTATAACAAACCATTATAGTCATTAGATGGAATGCTGCCAATCTTTATTCCAAACCATTACATGTGTTGGATGGAATGCTACAAGTCTTTATTCCAAACCATTACATGTGTTAGATGGAATGCTACCAATCTTTATTCCAAACCATTGTCGGTGTTAGATGGAAGGCTACCAATCTTTATTCTAAACCATTATAGGTGTTAGATGGAAAGCTACCAATCTTTATTCCAAATCATTATAGGTGTTAGATGGAATGCTATTTGTCTTTATAACAAACCATTATAGTCATTAGATGGAATGCTGCCAATCTTTATTCCAAACCATTACATGTGTTGGATGGAATGCTACATGTATTTATTCCAAACCATTATAGGTGTTAGAGAGAATGCTAGAGATCTGTATTCCAAACCAATATATGTGTTAGAGTGAATGCTAGAGATCTGTATTCCAACCCATTATAGGTGTTTGAGGGAATGCTAGAGATCTGTATTCCAAACCATTATAGGTGTTAGAGGGAATGCTAGAGATCTGTATTCCAAACCATTATAGGTGTTAGAGGGAATACTAGACATCTGTATTCCAAACCATTATAGGTGTTAGAGGGAATGCTAGAAATCTGTATTCCAAACCATTATAGGTGTTAGAGTGAATGCTAGAGATCTGTATTCCAAACCATTATAGGTGTTAGAGGGAATGCTAGAGATCTGTATTCCAGACCATTATACGTGTTAGAGTGAATGCTAGAGATCTGTATTCCAAACCATTATAGGCGTTAGAGTGAATGCTAGAGATCTGTATTCCAAACCATTATAGGTGTTAGAGGGAATGCTAGAGATCTGTATTCCAGACCATTATCGTGTTAGAGTGAATGCTAGAGATCTGTATTCCAAACCATTATAAGTGCTAGAGGGAATGCTAGAGATCTGTATTCCAAACCATTATAGGTGTTAGAGGGAATGCTAGAGATCTGTATTCCAAACCATTATCGGTGTTAGAGGGAATGTTAGAGATCTGTATTCCAAACCATTATAGGTGTTAGAGGGAATGCTAGAGATCTGTATTCCAAACCATTATAGGTGTTAGAGGGAATGCTAGCGATCTGTATTGCAAACCATTATAGGTGTTAGAGGGAATGCTAAGATCTGTATTCCAAACCATTATAAGTGCTAGAGGGAATGCTAGAGATCTGTATTCCAAACCATTATAGGTGTTAGAGGGAATGCTAGAGATCTGTATTCCAAACCATTATAGGTGTTAGAGGGAATGCTAGAGATCTGTATTCCAAACCATTATAGGTGTTAGATGGAAGGCTACCAATCTTTATAACAAACCATTATAGGTATTAGATGGAATGCTACCAATCTTTATTCCAAACCATTGTCGGTATTAGATGGAAGGCTACCAATCTTTATTCTAAACCATTATAGGTGTTAGATGGAAAGCTACCAATCTTTATTCCAAATCGTTATTTGTGTTAGATGGAATGCTTTTTGTCTTTATAACAAACCATTATAGTCATTAGATGGAATGCTGCCAATCTTTATTCCAAACCATTACATGTGTTGGATGGAATGCTACAAGTCTTTATTCCAAACCATTACATGTGTTAGATGGAATGCTACCAATCTTTATTCCAAACCATTGTCGGTGTTAGATGGAAGGCTACCAATCTTTATTCTAAACCATTATAGGTGTTAGATGGAAAGCTACCAATCTTTATTCCAAATCATTATAGGTGTTAGATGGAATGCTATTTGTCTTTATAACAAACCATTATAGTCATTAGATGGAATGCTGCCAATCTTTATTCCAAACCATTACATGTGTTGGATGGAATGCTACATGTATTTATTCCAAACCATTATAGGTGTTAGAGAGAATGCTAGAGATCTGTATTCCAAACCAATATATGTGTTAGAGTGAATGCTAGAGATCTGTATTCCAACCCATTATAGGTGTTTGAGGGAATGCTAGAGATCTGTATTCCAAACCATTATAGGTGTTAGAGGGAATGCTAGAGATCTGTATTCCAAACCATTATAGGTGTTAGAGGAATACTAGACATCTGTATTCCAAACCATTATAGGTGTTAGAGGGAATGCTAGAAATCTGTATTCCAAACCATTATAGGTGTTAGAGTGAATGCTAGAGATCTGTATTCCAAACCATTACAGGTGTTAGAGGGAATGCTAGAGATCTGTATTCCAGACCATTATACGTGTTAGAGTGAATGCTAGAGATCTGTATTCCAAACCATTATAGGCGTTAGAGTGAATGCTAGAGATCTGTATTCCAAACCATTATAGGTGTTAGAGGGAATGCTAGAGATCTGTATTCCAGACCATTATACGTGTTAGAGTGAATGCTAGAGATCTGTATTCCAAACCATTATAAGTGCTAGAGGGAATGCTAGAGATCTGTATTCCAAACCATTATAGGTGTTAGAGGGAATGCTAGAGATCTGTATTCCAAACCATTATCGGTGTTAGAGGGAATGTTAGAGATCTGTATTCCAAACCATTATAGGTGTTAGAGGGAATGCTAGAGATCTGTATTCCAAACCATTATAGGTGTTAGAGGGAATGCTAGCGATCTGTATTGCAAACCATTATAGGTGTTAGAGGGAATGCTAAGATCTGTATTCCAAACCATTATAAGTGCTAGAGGGAATGCTAGAGATCTGTATTCCAAACCATTATAGGTGTTAGAGGGAATGCTAGAGATCTGTATTCCAAACCATTATAGGTGTTAGAGGGAATGCTAGAGATCTGTATTCCAAACCATTATCGCTGTTAGAGGGAATGCTAGAGATCTGTATTCCAAACCATTATAGGTGTTAAGAGGGAATGCTAAAGATCTGTATTCCAAACCATTATAGGTGTTAAAGGGAATGCTAGAGATCTGTATTCCAAACCATTATAGATGTTAGAGGGAATGCTAGGGATCTGTATTCCAAACCATTATAGGTGTTAGATGGAAGGCTACCAATCTTTATTCCAAACCATTATAGGTATTAGATGGAATGCTACCAGTCTTTATTCCAAACCATTATAGGTATCAGATGGAATGGTACCAATCTTTATTCCAAACTATTGTCGGTGTTAGATGGAAAGCTACCAGTCTTTATAACAAACCATTATAGGCATTTGATGGAATGCTGCCAATCTCTATTCCAAACCATTACATGTGTTAGATGGAATGCTACCAATCTTTATTCCAAACCATTATAGGTGTTAGATGGAATGCTACCAATCTTTATTCCAAACCATTATAGGTGTTAGATGGAATGCTATGGATCTTTATTCCAAACCTTTGTAGGTGTTAGATGGAATGCTACCAATCTTTATTCTAAACCATTATAGGTGTTAGATGGAATGCTACGGATCTTTATTCCAAACCTTTGTAGGTGTTAGATGGAATGCAACCAGTCTTTATAACAAACCATTATAGGCATTAGATGGAATGCTGCCAATCTTTATTCCAGACCATTACATGTGTTAGATGGAATGCTACCAGTCTTTATTCCAAACCATTATAGGTGTTAGAGTGAATGCTAGAGATCTGTATTCCAAACTATTATAGGTGTTAGAGAGAATGCTAGAGATCTGTATTCCAAACCATTATAGGTGTTAGAGGGAATGCTAGAGATCTGTATTCCAAACCATTATATGTGTTAGAGGGAATGCTAGAGATCTGTATTCCAAACCATTATACGTGTTAGATGGAAGGCTACCGATCTTTATTCCAAGCCATTTAGGTATTGGATGGAATGCTACCAGTCTTTATTCCAAACCATTATAGGTATCAGATGGAATGCTACCAATCTTTTTTCCAAACTATTGTTGGTGTTAGATGGAAAGCTACCAATCTTTATAACAAACCATTATAGGCATTAGATGGAATGCTGCCAATCTTTATTCCAAACCATTACATGTGTTAGATGGAATGCTACCAATCTTTATTCCAAACCATTATAGGTGTTAGATGGAATGCTACTGATCTTTATTCCAAACTATTATAGGTGTTAGATGGAATGCTACGGATCTTTATTCCAAACCATTATAGGTGTTAGATGGAATACTACCGATCTTTATTCCAAACCATTATAGGTGTTCGATGGAATGCTGCCAATCTTTATTCCAAACCATTACATATGTTAGATGGAATGCTACCAATCTTTATTCCAAACTATTGTCGATGTTAGATGGAAAGCAACCTATCCTTATAACAAACCATTATAGGCGTTAGGTGGAATGCTGCCAATCTTTATTCCAAACCATTATAGGTGTCAGATGGAATGTTGCCCATCTTTATTCCAAACCATTATAGGTGTTAGATGGAATGCTACCGATCTTTATTCCAAACCATTATAGGTGATAGATGGAATGTTGCCAATCTTTATTCCAAACCATTACTTGTGTTAGATGGAATGCTACAAATCTTTATTCCATACCATTATAGGTGTTAGATGGAATGCTACCAATCTTTATTCCAAACCATTGTCGGTGTTAGATGGAAGGCTACCAATCTTTATTCTAAACCATTATAGGCATTAGATGGAATGCTCCCAATCTTTATTCCAAACCATTATAGGTGTTAGATGAAATGCTACCAATCTTTATTCCAGACCATTACATGTGTTAGGTGGAACGCTACCCGTCTTTATTCCAAACCATTATAGGTGTTAGATGGAATGCTACCGATCTTTATTCCAAACAATTATAGGTGTTAGATGGAATGCTGCCAATCTTTATTCCAAACCATTACATGTGTTAGATGGAATGCTACCAATCTTTATTCCAAACAATTATAGGATTTGGATGGAATGCAACAGATCTTTATTCTACATCTTTTTTTTAATACTGATAAAAATTCAGTGGCCTCCCTTCAAAAATGAATACGAGATTTCATGAGTAACTGTAATGCAATATTTTTCTGCATCTTTAAATACTGTTAAGTGTTGTACTTTAAGATTAAACATCCTATACTACCCAAATATAATGACTGCAACAGTGAAACATGAAAGAACATCATGTGACACAAGTTTAATATCATTTTTTTTATTTATGATGATTGTAATACAACAAAAGTAGTATATTGAGCATTGCCCAAGATATACACTGCATGTTATGAAGGTAAACAGTCAAAAAATTATAAGAACATGTGCAAGAATATATGTATGCTGCAAAAAAGCATTTAGTTGAAATCTACTATTCAGGAATTCAGGGGTATTTCTGAATTTTAAGAGGCATTTATTTTGTGCAGAGTTTTGCACATGAGTTTTAGTGGAGGTGATTTCAACAATCTTTTAAAGCCAGGAAGCTCTACTGTTAAGATTTACTACAATCCTGCCATGTTCTACAGTTAAATGAGAATATTTATACTATGCTTTTTATGGCAAAGACCTTGGAAAATTGATTGGCTAATTAATTGTCATTGTGAGGTATGGATCTACAGCTGGCCTTAAAATTGCCTGATGAAATATTTCTGTGCATATAAGAGCTCAACATTCCTTTTACATAATAAATCCCAGGTAGCTCAACAGTTCATGTCATAGCTGGGGTGCCTTCTGTGAACATTCTGCATGTCTTCCCTATGACTGCAAATGTTTTCTCTGGGATATATACATTATTTCCTCTGGGTAATCTGCATTCCTCCTATCTTGAAACGAATGCAGTAGGTTGACAGACAACTTTCTATATTGGGTAAATGAATATTTGCATGCATTCGGCAATAAGGGAGCAGCACAGTGGTGCAATAGTTAGCATTGTTGCCGCACAGCCAAAAGGTTCTGCGGTTTGATTCTCAGCTGGGGTGCCTTCTGTGTGGAGTCTGCATGTCCTCCCTGCATTCTTGTGTTTTTCCTCTAGGTGCTCAGGTTTCCTCCTACATTCCAAAGACATACAGTGGGTGGATTGGCCACTTTAAACTGGCGCTAGCTGTGAGTGTGTGGTACATTGTCCAAGAAGGGTTATGCACCGAGCTAGCAACCAGACCCCATAAAACCACAAAACTGTTATGTAGCAATGAGTGCCTAGAGGGGCAATCATTGCTCCATGTGCTAAATGCACAGATGGCCCTCAGAAAGAGAGAGAAATTCTGCATTAATCCAGTGCCCTATCCACAGCAAGGTTAAATTATTGTACCTATTAGCTTCTAGTAAATGCTGTGGTATCCCTGCAGCTGTGAAAAAGATAAAGTGGGCTATCAGAAAAAGGATGGTTGGATCTTCATTTCTGCATTTGATTTTGTTTTTATGTTTGTTAACACACTGTGTGTCCAAACTTAAGTGTGAGATCAGAATTTTTGAAAGTTGTACACCTTGAAGGATGGTTAGAAAGAGATACAGGGGGGGGGGAGTTTAGTATCTTCATCAAAATGGCAAGTAAGAAGACTTTGAATGGATGGAATAAATCCCTAGGAACGAATGGAATATGTGTGTGTGTGTGTGTGTGTATATATATATATATATATATATATATATATATATATATATATGGCTCCACTTTTAAATCCTGAAATACCAGAATCTCAAGTTTTGAGATACCGAACATCGAGATTTCGGTATCTTAAAATTTAAAAGTAGAAACAACAAAAACAAAAACACAGCTTATCGTTCTCTTCACTGTAGCGCAATCTCAGAGTTGATATATTTAAGTAGGGGGTTGGGGGTGCATGGGGGCTTGCCCCCCCTGCAAACACTTTATTTTAGTTACTTTTTTTTATTTTGTCTACTTTTAAATATTGAGATACCGAAATCTTGATGTTTTGAGTTCAGTATCTCAAAACATGAGATTATGGTACTTCGGGATTTAAAAGTGGACCTATATATATATATATATATATATATATATATATACATAGATATATATATAGATATATATATACATAGATATAGATATACATAGATATACATACATATAGATATACATACATATAGATATATACATACATACAGATATATACATACATACATATATATATATATATATATATATATATATATATATATATATATATATATATGTAGAAATATGAAGCAGTGGTCAGATGAACTGACCAAAGATATTCTTTGTTTTACATACTATAGCATGAAAATATAGAAGCTTCCATCTTTACTTTAATATCTATACTGCCTAGATGAACCTTGCTAAAGCCCTTTGTGTAATTTCCCATGTCAGCATCATAATCAAACCTTGCTAAAGCCCTTTGCACTATTTCCCATGTCAGCATCATAATCAAATTGCTTAGTCTAGATGATAACCTTTACAGTGTCCACTGAATAACTACTTCACTTACAGGCCAAACCCATACAGTCCAAGTAGAGGTATCTCTTCTAACTATGTAAGCATTACTAGCTGCATCCCATGGGTTTCAGTATTTGTTGCCTGGCAATTAGCTCTCTTTCAAATATCATGTCACAGCTGTGGTCAGAAAATTCTTCTGCTTCAGCCTGTCCATCATGTTATCTCCTCTATCTCCAAAGATGCCCTTGTTCTCCTTTACTTCATCATCTTCAGGCCCTTTATCAAATGCAATGTCCCCTTTGAATGTGTTTTGTAAAACATTAAAACCCCAAAGATTAATAACTAGAAAAATATTTAGCTTAAGCCACTTAGGCTACGGAGGGAGACTAAAATCTCTAGCCTTCTGTTTGGTCTCTTACTGGCTTCCTTGAGGCAGCCTCTGCCTAATATTTCATGCTGCAAAAGACTCCATTCTTTCCAACCTACTTCTACTTTATAGAGCAAGTAGCTCAACCAATACAAACACCAAAGACATAAACCTCCACTGTAAAATCAGTACACTTTTTTAATAATTCAGTTGTTCTCTTACCTTTGGAAAAGACTCCATCTGAATATCAAACAGAGTACCTCCCTAAGAATATTTAACTAAGGCCTTGATGACTAGACGGGTAACCATAAATTCATGCCTGGCATTAAAGTTAGTAATCTTCTGTCCAATCAGAAGTAGTGTATTTTTTATTTATTTACTATTTGTTCACCAGATAAGTGGACTGGTCTATTGAACCTTTTCAGGCATGGCCTGAGCTCAAAGAGAAAATACATCACAGTATTTCAATAAATAATATTATATACAAAATGAGTACATAGCAAAATTCAGAAAATAATCATAAGACTGAATGCAGATAGGATAAAATTAAAAGATCTACTCAGAGTGCATTGAGAAAACAAATGCTAAGATATGCATATAATATAGTGCAATTATGCATATAATACTTAAAATCCTATAAACTGCTATATGGAAAACATTTGCATATAAGATGACTGAGAAAATTTTATTAAATGCATTCTGTTATTTATGATATGGGATGGTAAATTACCTAACCATCGCCATGGTAACAGTTGCAGGTAGATTCAGTAAAGAGATGCACTTTAAATGCATATTTGAAGCATTTAATGGTTTGTAGATTTTTGAAGTTTGCAGGCAGGTGGTTCCAGGTAGAAGGTCTCAAGCTAGAGAAGGCTCTCTCACCTACAGGAGTACTAGACAGAAATTATCATTAGAACTGTAATGCAACAAACTTCTTGATGTCTCCCCAACACTAAACATAATATAAACCTATGACCCAATGCAGTCTGAAAGAGAATATGTTGTACATTTCTTCACTTTTAGTCATGGAATATGACAAGGCATATCTTCTTAAGCGTATCTTCATTCAGCTTCATGTATAAATGTCTTCCTGTCAAACTTTGACTAATTCTGAGTTTCTAAGCAATAAAATTCATTACAGTTATTAACAGCACAATAAATAAATACAGAAAGTAAAAGTCTGAAGAAGGCAGAAATACTCATTTGACTTTGGGGGCAACATATTGTTATTATCTTTGAGGAAAAAGGAACACAGAGTTTTAGGGTTTGTAGACGTGGATTTCTTGGCCATGTTTGAAGAATGGGGAATGCATTAAGAGGTAAGAGTGCAATACAGTTTCAGTACATTTAGAACACTATAAAGCAAGCTGCAATTTTCATCATTTTTGCCTTTGACCTTAGTGGCCTTCAAATAATTGGGTCTTGAAAAACTAAATTTATTTTTAATAGGAAAGCAAATGAAAAATAAGAATCATGTCAACCTTAGCAATCCTTTCTACCACTTAAAGTAGTAGTAGAGCCTTAGAATAAAATATAAATTCATCCAGCTAGAATTTGTATGGGTGCAGTCTTGATGATACGGTTACTTAAATTTCAAAGACTGTCTAAAGCAACATTGTTCTCATCACTTTGGGTGTGATTCTTGTTTGCTGTGATACAAACTATGGAGGATGTAAAGACTGGCTGAACATCTGTCACGGACAGTAATGTGGAAGAAAGATACCCAAACAGTTCCAATAGTACTAGGAGCAATGGTTCTCATAAAAAGAGTCGAAAATCTTATTTAGATACGCTACCAATACATGCAACTCCATACGAACTGCAAAAGGAGTCATTACTGGGCACATTGCGGGTGTTGCAAAGAGCACTTTTGGCTGATATCAAAGAGTGAAACAGTACCAAACTTAATGAACTTTAATCATACTTTGACTTAGAAATGGGGTCCATTCCTGTCATGGTATTAGAAACCCAAAAGACTTGGAGAAATAAAAATAGGATAAAGTTCAAAGGGAGATATTCCAGGGTGATTCTCTGTCACTGTTGCTATTCTGCTTTCCTCTTAACCCATTAAACTGTTTATTTAACAGTTTAGGCCATGGCTATAATCTGTCTCCTAGAAAACAACAAGGTGTAAATACTTCTCATCTTCTCTTTGACAATGATTTAAAACTGTATAGTTCATCAGATGAGGATCTGAAAGCACAGCTGCAGGTTGTCAAAACTTTTTCAGATGATATAAGAATGTCATTTGGTCTTGATAAGTGTGCAAAAGTAACCTTTAAAGCAAGAAAACTGTAGCACCAGGAAAACATCCGTTTGGGACAAGAATGTGATTGAGCAGGAGTGAGTGTATAAATATTTGGGAATTGATGAAGGATCAACAATAAAACATGAATGAATATGAATAAAACTTAGTCAGGAATACCTTAGAAGACTTAAATTCTGAAAACAGTGTTGACATCTAGGAAGAAAATCCAGGCTATAAACCAATTTGCTCTTCCTATCCTAACTTACAGTTTTGGAGTGATTGACTGGCCCCAAAAGGATAGATTAGACAGGAAAACAAGAAGGATGCTTCTTGCTCACCAAATGATTTATAGAAATCAGTGTATACCAAGATTATATATTCCCCATTCCAAAGGAGGGATGGGCCTCCTTGAAACTGATTACATGTTTAGATCTGCAATCGTGAGACTCCACACATATCTGCTGACCTCAGAAGACCCAAATGTAGTGAAAGTTTTGAAACATGAGGATAATAAATCTAAGAAAACTTCTCTGCTTAACTTAGCAGAAGCATATCGGCATTAAGCAGGAATGGAAATCAAATCAAGTAAAGTAAATAAAAATCAGACAGCATCTGAATGTGCCAAAACAAAAAAAAAAAAACAAAATAAGGAGTATATGGTGAAGGACCAGATGATAAGGCAAGAAATGTGGAAAATGTATAAATATAGTTGCAAGTATAGAAGACTTCTGGAAAAACCTCATGTTGATCAGGAATGAATGCAGGAATGGTTAAGGAAAGGCAAATTCAAACCAAGAGATGAAAGGTTAATATTTGCAGCCCAAGTTAGTGGGCTACGTACATGCTGGTCTACAAAGTTCATTGAACATGTGGGAGAAACAGACAAATGTAGGTTTTATAAAACCAAACTGGAAGCAGTCACACACCTTGTTGCTGGTTGTGATATACTAATGGCAGAAGGACTGTATACTGAAAGGCATAATAATGTGGCAAGACTGTTGCACTGCAGATTGTGAAAACATTATGGTATTGATGTGGCTGAAAAACACTGGAAACATGAGCCACAAAGCATCATCAAAAATGATGAAGTTTATATCACATGGGATCACCCAATACCAACAATTCAAAAGACAGATGTTAGAAAACCAGATATAGTGGTCCAAGAAAAGAAGACAAAAGTAGCATTCATCATTGAAATCGCTATACCCAATGACTATAGTGTCTTGTGTATATAGAGAGAGACAAAGTCATAAAGAACCAGGATTTGCAGGCAGAAATGAGGCAATGTGGAAGAAGGACACCAAGATAATTCCAATTGTAGTATGAGCAATGGGGTCTCATAAAAAAAGAATTTACAGTCATATTTAGACATACTACTGATACATGTAACTCAATATGAATTGCAGGGGAGTCAATTCTGGGCACATCTTGGGTGCTGCAAAGAGCACTTTTGGCTAACATCAAAGACTGAAACAATATTAATTTCATGAACTTTAATCATAATTTGAATCAGGACTGGGGTCTGTTCCCATCCTGGTATTAGAAACCCAAAAAACTTGGAGAAATTAAACCCAGAGACAACTTTTGAATTGTAATCCTAGATGGAGAAAGCAGTTTACTCTTTTTTGACCACATTTATGACAATGCACTAAAGCCCATTTCTTAAAAAGCAAGTCAAAAGCAAAGTGGCTGACTTGCTTTACAAAGTCTCAACTTACTTTTTAGTTAGTTAGTTAGTTAGTTAGTTAGTTAGTTAGTTAGTTAGTTAGTTAGTTATTATGAAAAGAAGGACCAAACTAACATGAGTGCAAGGGTATTTATGCCTTTCCGGTATGGATTTAATATAATCATCTCAAATGTTAAAGGTCAAGGTAGGGCAAAATATATATCACTGGCACCTTCATTTAACAATGTACATCTTGGACAAGGTCTGTTATCCAAACACTTGACCAATGCCCAACTAGAAGGGTAACATTTTATCCCATCATCAGCTAGCATGTCTTAATAAAGGTCCTCTTTTTTTCTTCTAAGTAATTAATCAGAAAAAATACTCCACTTAGTGAAATTACATGCAGAACTAGGCAATACTTAACATTTCATGCTATATATATATAACCTGTGACTCCCTTGTTCAAGGCCCTGCCCAAGATACACAAGTCCCTGGTGGACCCACCCTTTCGACCAATAGTCTCAGGGAGGGGGTGGGTAACCGAAAATGCTTCCATATGGTTGGAATGTACACTTAAGCCACTGCTGGATAAGTTACCAAATGTACTAAAAGATACCAAAGGTTTTTTACAGTTGGTAAAGGAGGTAAACTTGATGGAATCCATTGATGGGCTGTTAATGGTTACCCTGGATGTGGAAAGCCTATTTACTGTAATTAACAACACATATGGTATACAGGCAATAGGAAATATTATGCAAGAACTGGGTGAGCCCACTTCTAAGATAGACCTGGTAAAAATATTATTATCAGTAGTATTGGAAAATAATGTATTTTTAGGTGGACAGCAGGTGTATAGGCAGGCACAGGGGATAGCCATGGGCACCCCCTGTGCCAATACCTATGCTAATTTGGTTCTTTCCTATTGGGAAAGGAATTTTATATTGAGAAATGAGGAATGGAAGAATCATGTTGTAGTTTACACCCGTTTTGTAGATGATATGTTTATGTTTTGGAGGGGTGATTATATATCATTAAAAAAAAATTTAGATTATCTACATTCAACCACCTCTTTCTTAAGATTTACCCTGACTTATTCAGAACATAGTATTAACTTTTTAGATGTCAATTTAATGAGAACTAGTGAAGGATTTTCATCAGGATTGCATAGGAAAGAATGTTGGAAAAATAGCCTGCTAAATTTTGATAGCATGCATTCTCGATATATGTTTCCCAATATTGTACAGGGACAAGTTTGCAGAACATCTAGATTGAGTATAGATGATTCAAACTTTCAAAAAGAGATTATAGGGTTAAAAGAGTGCTTTCAGAATAGGGGATATAATGAACAACTAGTGGAGAAAGTAGTGGCTAAAGGAACGAAGAGCAGAAATAATAGATACAAACCATGGCTGAGATGTGAGGATGGTGAGATGTCAGTAGAGGGCAGCTCTAGAATGGGGGTAGGGTTTCCTAAGCTATATTTCACCTATAGTAGTAATATTAACGATATAAGGGGAATAGTGGATAAAAATTGGAATATCCTCAGAGGTGATAAAAAATTGAGGGAAATAGTAGGACCTGCCCCAAAGTATGGTTATAGGCGCAACAAGAACTTGAAGGACTTGTTATGTGGGGAAAAGAACTCGATGGTTTCCAGGCAGCCCATTAATAAGATAGGCAGTATCCCCTGTGGTAGTTGTAAAGCTTGCTCACACATTAATAAAAGTAATAGTTTTTTTTTATACACCCTATTAGTGGTAAGATATTTGAATTTAAAGGTAGAGCCACTTGTAAAACTTCTAATATAGTGTATATAGCGGAGTGCACTGTATGCACATGTTTTTATGTGGGCATGACAAATAAAATGTTTAAGGTTAGGATATTACAACATTTGTGTTCTATAAGGAACAAAGACGTCCATAATGCCCTATATAAACATATTGAGATTTATCCCTCACATTCTTTTTTATTTAGAGCAGTGGCCAATGTTGTACTGAATAACCGAGGAGGGGACATAAAAGCCCTTACTGAATCTCTTGAGTCACGCTGGATTATAGAATTGCAGGCTCATAGGGAACCAGGTCTTAATGACTTGGTCCCTTTAAAACCGGCCTTACAGAGGAGACGTGTTTTTTATTAATGCTTGATTGGTTATTTCAAATGTTGTATCATTAACTGTGGTATATTTAAATAAGTGGTTTGAACCTTTTAAATTGTCTGAAGAAGGGTGTTATCCCGAAAGCGCTAACCTCTGGATTTTATTGTGTTTTATTAAACGAAGATTATACAGCAGTGCCCTGCCTTTCTTTTGTTTGCTGATATATATATATATGTATTTTTTTTTTAATAAAACAAGTTACAACAATGTGCCTTTAAAAGGACCCAAAATCTTAAACAGTCATATGGTTATGGTTTGTAAAGCCTGACATGCTTAGTAAAAGTCAAAATATAACCAAGAAACAATTTGTTCTCTGCAGTTCACCATATTGAGCTATCACTGCTATATGTAAGGTAAATACCTTAACCATTATGCCAACCTCCGAACTGTTTGATGGGAAGCTAACAAAGATTACTGGCAATACTGTGTTAAGGAGTGATAACAACCACTGTCTCAATGAAACCATATGAGCAATGGGTATTGAGTAGTTAGTTATGACTGATGAATTTAAAGGCTTTTGATATATATAAGCGTGCACTGCTAAACACCCATTTTCAATAGCCTTGAGACAGAGAGGTACATTAAGTTGCTGTGTATATAGCTGTCTTTGTGTTGTCATTGCATGGTAACCTCATCTGAAATCATGGTAACATTTATCAAGAAGATCATAAAGATCATCCTTACTGAAATGTTGCATTAGCTGGACATAGATTAGTTTTTAAGGATTTTTGCTGGCAGCAAAAGTATACTTATGGGTCTACACTGCAATGACAATGAAGGATGGGCTTCTGGTGTAGGTGTACTATTGGCATGTTTCCACCTAGAAGGCTAGTACACTTGTTTTTACCAGTTAACTGTAGACGTAGACTACAGAGTTGCAATCAGAGGTGCTGCCAATTTCAAAAACTTGGGGATGGAAGCAGTGCAGACTTGAGTTATTACTGGTTATCTCACTGTTTAAGAGCGTCTTCTAACTGTTTTTAAGTGCTCTGAAGCCAGAGTGAAAGGGAATGGTTTATAATCCTCATGGATGCATTAGATATGAGTAATCTTGCAATGGGAGACTGTGGTGGACTCATTAGAAGATCCTTTTTCATCTAGTATTCTTGCATCTAGGTTTTGGGAAGGGTCGGAGGCTGTTTGAAAAGTCATTACTTAGTGATCTGAGGATCACCAGTACACTTGCTGTAGATACATTTGGTTGCATTATTAAGAATTCCTAGCATTATTTGAGGCTTATCCATGAAGTCAGATTTACAGGTTATCCATGCATTCTTTTTAATTTTGTCTGAGAAATTAAGAGGTGACAATTTGGTCAATGACACTGAGGCAGCCGAGCAGGAATGGATAATGTTTTACAATGCAGACAAAAAAAAAACAAGTTTAAATAACATGGTTTCAATTAAACCATTCTTGAAAGCTAGACACTTATAACATTGACCACTATGTATTTAACCACCAATGTCTGTTTTTACCAGCATTCATTCCAAGAGTGTGATGTGGGTTTTTTAATATATAATTATTCATGTTAGAATTTTTGATATACATTTACTTGTACAGATTTACATATATATATTAAATTCTCTGACTTATATTTATTTTAATAATGGAAATATGCATATAGTCATTATATTTAGGCATACATTTAGGCATACACACATATATATATATATATATATATATATATATATAGAGAGAGAGAGAGAGAGAGATATTACTGGTTCTATTGATTATTTAATATAAATACAGAGTATAACATAATATTATACATTTCTATGTGATCAGTATGAGTTAGGTGTTTTATGAAGTTGTATTTTAAAAGTTTAATTGGTTTTAATTGCTTATTTGTACTATATAAGGGCATGGATATCTTTGCAAGATGTCTGAAGAAGGGGTTACTTCCCTGAAAGCACTTACCTGTTCCTGTTTTGTTTTACTAAATCCTTCTTACCGTGGTACAGCTGGTGTTTTTCTTTGCTGTGTATCCATGCATTTTCTCTCTTTTCCTAAATCTTTGCCTAATTTTGCTAGGGGCAGGAAAATTCTTTTATTCATATTAATTTAGTTTGGTATAGCCTGCTATAAATATCTTCATGTGTTTTGTAAAACGTGGCAAGTGCAAACTTTTGGCAGTCGGCTGAACAAATATATTACTCATTAATATTTTCACGTCCTAAGATTAGGATTTCATCTTTTGCATCTAGAACTGGTAGTGTTTTATGATGGGGGGGGGGGGTTCCTGTTTTCAAGGAGTAGAGTGAAAGTACAAGGGCAGTCAATATCCGGTTCATAAGAAAATGAATGTGTGAACATTTTGGGGAGACGTTTGAGATAATTCTGTCTAATAGACATACAGAGTTTGTGTCCCTTGAGATTATAGTGTTGTGTTAATTAATTGTAGCTCTCTGACAAAATATTTGTGAATGCATCACACAATGCAATCAGAAATGAGTTAAAGCTCCTGAATGTAGTCAGCTTTTAAAACTAAAAAAAATGGTGGGGTCCTGCACCCACCATGATGTGAGGGCTGCACCTACTTATATATGTTCTCACTCCAAGGCTGCACCATCATAGTAGAAAGGAGAAATTCCTGGCATACCAGCAATTTGATAAACATAAAGATTTCCATAATCATAAACTTTTGTTTACTGGGAAAGTCCATCTGGGACAGAGCCCATTTTCAGTGGAGGCCCACGGAGAAATACTTCAGATGCATGTGTTTGGAATGTGGGAAGTAACCAGAGCACCTGGAGGAAACCCACATGAATGCAGGAAGGACATACAGACTCCACACAGAAGGCACCCCAGCTGAGAATCAAACCACAGAACCTCTTGCTGTGAGGTGCCAATTCTAACTGCTGTACCACTGTGTCACCCAAACAAAAGCAATCCTGCAGAATCAAATACTTTGTTTAAATCTAGACTAATTATTGGTAAGTCATTTTTCTTTTGATTTGCTTAATCAGTTAAGTAAACAATTATTTTATTATCCTATATTTTATTTTATATGTATCTATTTAGTATAAATCCAATTTGATCATCATCGACTTACAGAGGTAAAACTGTTTTGTTCTATTAGCAAGAATATACATACAAATTTTATAATCCCCATTTAAAAGGTATATAGGATTATAGGAGAAACATAAGGATGAATCTTTGTCTTGCTTCAAAATAGAATAAAATCGCTGTTCCATACGTTCGATATTGTGTGGTTTCGGGTATTAGAGGTCGATTAAAGAGCATTTGCTCTTTTGGAGTTTTGATCTTCTAATATAGA
Source organism: Protopterus annectens (assembly GCF_019279795.1). Classification (NCBI taxonomy): domain Eukaryota; kingdom Metazoa; phylum Chordata; order Ceratodontiformes; family Protopteridae; genus Protopterus; species Protopterus annectens. Next base: position 1,086,111,484 of record NC_056725.1, read on the forward strand.
CCTTGACTAAAGTATATAATTTCCCTTGTAATTCAACAACTACTATACATACCATGCCATTATTATCAGAATAAATATCTATTCTTTAAAGCATTATAGTACTGTGTTCCATAAAATAGCACTGGCTTTCCTTTTCCTTTTAAAATGTGAACTAGAAATTAGTGTATATTCATTTGAAGTCAGTCTGTCAATATCGTCCTGAATTAAAAGAGTTTATTGTAGAAAAACAATATCAGCTTTATGTAACTTTAAATATTTAAGCAAACTACCCCTTTCAGAACTACTATTTACTCTCTTAATATACAATGAAATTAATTTTTGGTATGAAATATTGGATCTATGACAGCAAAACATAATTTACTGTTATCATTCAGCAATTCTACAATCATAGGCATGTACTGTTATGTAAAAGATGAGAAGTTACCCTAAGGATCATAAATGAAACTTTTATCTTGCTTGATATAGACTTATCATCTAAAACTGATATAAATATAAATAATATAACATTAATGATAAAACTTAACATGAGACAAAATGTTTTTAGTTTTATTAGAGGACCCATTCAAACCATCCATTAACTTAATACTAAATACCAGACCAAATACTATTGCTACAGCTTCAGAATGGTATATTCTGTTACTAAAGATTTGTAGAACAAAGATGAGTGATATTATTATTCAAAATTCTAAAAAATATATTATATTTAATAAACATGGATTTAAAAAAGAAAATGATTGGAATTGAGTTTAAGAATAGTATAGTGGTTGAAGTACTAAAAGGACAAGTATGACAATTTATAATTTTTTATTTACACATTTAAGTTCGACTCATATGTCTCACGTAATCAGGGCTAGATCCAAAATGATCTAGAAAAAACAGACACCTTTATATTGTTAGTGTTAAAACTGAAGAACTAATCAAAGAGTAAAGAGAGGGGCACTAGTTCTATAGCAGTAAGCATCTCTTAACATCATCTAACTGTAGCATTGATTTGAAGAATTGCATTAGATAGGGGATGTTCCCTGAGATTTATGACAAATGCACAAATAACTTCCATACCATAATACCTTTTAATCTGTTATTTTTTTTTCTTATGAGAAAACTTTCTTATATTGCTGTTATTTAATGATAATCACACAGAAGCACATGAAATTACAACAGACTCGCATGTGATTCTGCATCCCACGTTACAGGTAGCCTAAAGAGTACTGCATTTACCTTATAGCCCTTTTTCATATGCATCTGGTAATGCCTGGTACCTTCATCTATGCATACCACAAATAAGTACTTTCAAAAAGCTAAACAACATCAGTACAACTGACATGCTGCCACACCGACTTAAAATAACTCGTAACATGCATCAAAAGTATCTGTGAATCTTCCATTCATAGTCAATGATAATGCATACACAATTGTCACAGCTAATAGTAGAAATAAAAAAATAAAAAAAGTCAAAAAGGATACTGAATGTAGTACTGCCACTTGTCTTAGTGTAATGTTGTGACAACTGAATTTGCATGTGAGTTCATCTGAAACAAGTGTTCTATATCACTAGGAAATAGAATACTAAAAAGGATGCATATATAAATCTACAAGAACTCACACTAGCATTCAGTGTCCATATTCAGTACATAATTAGGTTGATGAGGAAAGCAGCGGCCATTTTGAGGAACTATCCTTAGTGCTTATCCAAGAAACAACTACTTTATGTTAAGTACTCCCAGTGACTCCTGGACCTCCATCATTCAGTCTATCTTTCTTGGCTACTCACTACAAATAGAAAGTGATACTCACTCATTTTCCCCCCAAAAAATATGGTAATAATACATTGCAAAAGAGTATGTTTTATGTTAAATGTGAATAGAATAAATAAAAAAATAAAGTCTTTAATTTATAAACGACCAAAAATCCATTAGTACATGAAGAGTTAACTTGTAATTATCCTTTAAATGGATAAACAGCAATTTAACCTTTAACCTTAATTCATCTTATGCTCTTCTCTGTTTATTCTTTGCAATAATAATAGCCCAAGAAGAGCATGAGACTTGAGCAGGAAAACGGTAAGCAGTTTTACTTGTAAAGAGCTTACATTCTCAAATCAGCTCAAGACTGTAAGCTAAATTTTAAATGTATACCAAGGAGCAGAAGGATATTTCAGTTAAATCAACAGTCTTTCCATCACACATGATCATAAGCAAAATCAGTCACTGCCCTCAGCTGTAGATCTTCCATTAAAACCACCAAATAATTTCAACCAAAACAATCTTGTCAAAATCTAACATACTAAAACATCAGTACAATATGTAAAGCAAAACAAAAATCCATCCTGTTCATAGGTTCATAGGTGTTTACTAGGCTAATGACCACAAGGACCTTTTTAAGCCTAGCCATGCATCCCAAATCTCTGACAAGTTCTGATACCCTTGATAAGTGTAAAAGCATGGGCCTAGGAGATGAACCATTTACAGGTTACCTGTTTGCATCAGAGACACAGGTGCCAAACCAGGGTTGAATATCTGGTTTCCTGTCCAGTTGTCCAATTGCACTTGAATTGGATAAGGGAGGACATCTGCTTCGCATGGATGTGGAGCCTGTTCCATAGACAGGATCGTCTCTCGGATACATACCTATTTCTCCAGCAGGTCCTATTTATATCACAGTCAAAGTTTAAGTCTTTACAACAGGTAATTCCGCTACTGTTTGTTTTGTGGATATGTAGGAGGTCCATCAGAGTGGGGTCTGACAATGCCCTGTATGCCAGGTATAGATCTCCCCTCAAAAGCCTATAGGAAACAGAATATAGGGATAGGGACTTGATGCGGTCTGCATAGGACTTATTACTTATGCCCTGTATTCTTTTAGTGAGGAATCTCTGTGGACATTCCAGTTGTTGGATATGCCTGGTTAGGTACATGCCAAAGGGGGCAATGTACTCAAAGATAGGTCTGATAAATGCTGAATACAGTGGAACAATGACTTCCTTGGAATTAGATGCCATACCTTTGTTTATAAGTTGTGCAACATAAAATGATTTCCTCACCACTGTAGATGATCAAAGGCTAGATTACTGTCTATGTGTGTCTGTCCCTAAGTCCCTGACTACTGGGTTAACTCTAAGGGGTGTGTTGTCAATATGATAATTTCCAGGGATGGATGTCGTCCCAAAAGATACTATTATGCATTTCTTGGCACTTAGTTTTAGTCCATGACTCTGATACCGGTTGTTTGTCTGTGTCAGCCCTTCCTGGAGAATATTTGTGTCAGTGTGAGATTCAATGGCAGCTCTTAATTTGCAGTCATCTGCAAATTTAGTCAGCCAGAGACCCATTGACATTGGCATTGACTTCTGAGAAGTAAATGCCAAAAAGGAGCAGTCCAAGGACTGATCCCTAAGGGATTCCACTTGTGGCTGGCCTCTTTATAGACTACCCAATTCTAATTAATTCCAGGTGACATACAGGTTTGTACCTAACCTCCTGAGTTTGTCAACAATGCCTGAGTGGGGTATTGTGTCAGATATCTTGGCCAGGTCAAGGAAGGCAGTGTGATCAATTTTGCCCTCATCCATTGCTTTGGTGACCTTCTCAAAGAAGTCCACCAGGTTGAGTAGGCATGATCTGCCCTTGATGAAACCCAAACTGGGTTGGTTCCAGTGTCTGGAGGTTTACTATATCGCTATTTATCATCTCCATGATAATTCTTTCCATTTCTTTACATATAAGACTAGTGAGACTTATGGGTCTGTAGTTTCCATGGTCTGTAGATGGCCCACTTTTGTGCAGCAGGATGACTGCTGCCTTTCTCCATTCATGAGACATGAAGCCTGTTTGGAGGCTACAGTTAAATAGTAATTCCAGATGCCCCAATAGGTCATGCTTCATGCTATTTAGAAGGCATCCTTGGATATTGTCTGGGCCCATTGATGCAGTATTCCTGGTCTTGGAGGGAGCATTAAGGACCTCTTCCCTAGTGATAGTAGGGGGAGTTATATTTGATGATATTTCCTAAGGTAAGTTTGAGGGGGAGAGAGTAGTAAAGTTGGAGCTGAATTTATCATCCAGGAGGTTTGCTATATCTTCTTGCTCAGTATAGGTGGCTCCATTTACAATGAGCTCTGCACACATTTGTGTATTGCCTTTGAGGTTGCAGATATAGCTAAAGAATGCTTTGTGGTTTTCCTTGGCCTGGGAGGCCAAACTTACTCAGATTTGGCTTTGGTAAACTTTATTTGTCCTCTGAGTTATTTGTTTAGTTTGAGAGTGTTTTTATCCTAATTTGTGCCATGATTTTCTTCCTCCTGTTATATGTCTGATTGATTTTGTGATTCTACCAGGGTGTTTTGTTTTTCTGAGTTAGTTCTGTATTTTTTCCTGGTGGGTACAGCTCCCTCTATGCAGCTATTAACATGCTCGTACAGGGTTTATGTGAACAGTTCTACATAGGCAGAAGTGTTCTCAGGGTTAATGGGGGCCTGTAATTTTGCCCAGGTTCTCACTTAGTAGGAGGAGGAGGTTAGCCTAAGAATAGTTCCTGAATATTCCTGGTTTAGCTGGGGTGGGGGGGTTCCAAGTTTTATTTTTACTTCAAATGAGATCATTTTGTGGTCTGGTCTTACCAGGGAAGGCATTACAGTAGATGGTATGCAGCCCTCTCCCATATTAGTTAGGACCAGATCCAGTATGGTTGCAACCCTGTTTGGTGTATTGACTATCTTGTCTAGGGAGTTTGTGTTTACAAAATCCAGGAATCTCTGTGCATGTACATTTGATGTTGTATAGGATTCCCAGTCAATAGTGGGGTAATTAAAGTCACCCATGAATATGGTATTTGGTTGGATGGTTAATGTTGCTAATAAGTTTAAATACATTGTATGGGCTTCCTGGGTCATAGAGGGGGACAAATAACTTGCAAGGAAGTGGTACTGGATTTTTCCTATGGTGATTTGAACATAGAGCAGCTCAAGTGCATTGTCCTGTTTGACCAGCCTTGAAGTATATTTATTTTTGATGTAAATAGAAACACCTCCATCTTTAGTCCCTGCCTGTGAAGTAGTTGATCTAAATGTATGGAAGGCATTATAACCCTGCATTGTTGGTGTGTTGTCTGTGGCTTTAAACCCTGTCTCAAAGACCACACAGACATCAGCATTTGCTAGGGTAAATAGAGCTTCCAGGGAGTGGATCTTTTTGTTTAGGCTCCTAGCATTGAGCAGTAATACTTCTAGATTTTCTTGGTTTTGATTTGCTGTTGACAGCCATTCCCATCCAACTCCCTCCCCAATACTTAACAGTGACTTCACTTCTTGCAGCCCCTCACCATACTACCTGAAAAAAATTCCCTCACAGTCAACTTAGTCATATCTTACTCTGAACTAGAGAAACAAGGCATATATTTGATTCAAACATCACATTAAGCACCAACACAACACATAACTCAATTAAACATAAAAAAGGGAAAAGTACAATATAGTTATGAGAGAATTATTACCTCTGTGATTTATGTCATAGCTCATTAAGTGAATTTAGCATTAATTTGAGACATCAGCTAATAGTAAAGAAATACATATGACATTTATTTATTTGTCTCTGAGTTTTTGGTTCCTTTCTGAAGTTATCTAGCCATTTCTTCTTGCTTACCTCTTCAGTGATATGATACTCCAGTCCATCTCTTCTGTGTTGTTCAAGTATCTTCTTCTTTTGTTTAAATAAGATTGCATCTTCTAATATAAGTTTTTTCTTCTTCTGCTAGAAAAATGTATTCAAGCTGGAAATATTAAATGGAGTTTGATACCAGATTTGTTTATTCTCTTTAAAAATGGAATACATGTTTTTCTTTTTGAAATAATGAAAGAAGAGTAGTCATTATCAAATCTAACTATATCTCCTATTTTTATAGGAGAAATGGACCAATTAGATTTTAAAATAAAATCTTTGAATTTGCTGGAAGCAAATCTAACAATTACAGATCTAGGAGTAAAGGATTTTTTTCTTTAATGTTATGTTTGATAAGGGTCTAAGAGTTCTTTCTATCCTAAAAGAAAGTGTCACAAGAAGTTTTCCAGCCTTAGGTAACCAAAACATCAAAAAGTTTGCCACATTATCTCTCTTGTGGCTTACATGGATACCATAGATTCTGATGTTATTTCTTCTTGGTCTGTTTTCTATATCATCCAGTTTTTTAATGAACTTATTATTTTGCTTGAGCATAAATTCAACAGGGAGTTCCCCTTCTTTTAATCTGCCATCTATGTCATTTACTGCTTATTCCTTTCCTGATATTTGAAGTTTTTGTTGTTTGACAGTATATCAGTTTTAGCATCCAGTTTGCCCGTTTTCACAAATAAGCCTTGTATGTTACTGAGGATAGGCTGCAGTTCCATTTTGAATGATAATTCTTGGCAGGCTGTTTTAAAATGGTGTATGCTGAAGAAACAGTTGAGTTTCTCTATAATATTTAACAGGAAAATATTATAAAAACATTTTTTTAGATAAACTTTAATGTAGACTGTTTTAAGTAATTTCATCAAGTTTGAGTATTAAGTTATTTTTTGTTATTCAAGAAATCCTGTCAGAATTGAATTGTAAGAAGCAGAGCAAAAACCCTGTGATGATAGCAGTTCACTATCTTGGCCATATCCCCTCCAATAGCTTGTAATTTTAATGTACTTTTCTATTCATTACTGCAGCATGCAGCTATAGATGTTCATCTACTTTCTCAGTGTGTTGCTTTTATGTGGAACTGAATGTAATTTCTGCTTGATTCTGTACACATTGCTATCTGTATGATAATTTTACTGTGTTTTAATATATTTCATGCTGTATCTTCTTTGGAGCATTTTATTTCTAGATTTTACTGTAAGCGGTTTCTACCCCAGAGTAATGTCCTGCTTTACCAACACAAATAAATAACATTAAGTAATTATCCATTTCTCTCAAGGCTGCACCAAAAGTATTGCCACTATTACCTCTGATTGTAAAGTAATTCAATTCCCCCAAGTCATATGAAAAAAAAAACATATTATTTTGATAATATTGACTTCTTTGTGGTCTTAGAGGCCCTACAAGATGTGTACCTTTATCTTTGAAACACACTTTTCTGTTATTTAACATGAGTAATCTATAAAATTTTTCAATGGATCTTTATCTCTATGGCATTGACAGATCTGGACTGAATAAGACTTCAACCACAAACCCTGAAAAACAACTATGCAGTAACATTTAAATTTGCAACATTATCAGAAGTGAGACATTTCTCATATTTAGCCTTTTAGAACTGCAAAATATTTCCCCTGGAAGCCTCAGTGACAAGGAAACAAAAACATCTTTCTTAAATATTTTCTCAGAATAAATTTAAGATATATGTTCAACAAAACCAGCAGTACCATATACTGGTAACTAAACATCAACACTTGCACTTAACATTGCAGCACTTTGCTTCAAGATGCAAGGCGAATGAATAAGGAATCTAAAAATGGTTTACAACTGAAAAAATATTTAGAGTTTTATATTGATCACAGAAGCAATAAATATCCACGACTGGATATTGATCCATTCCCTTAGCCTTTTGGGACAATGAGAATGAGGAATTCAGTAACGCAGACTCTATGTTAGTTAACTAATACATAGTGTCAGTGTTTTGAGAGATTTATGGAAGAATGCAGTTTTCAATATCACTTCATAGTTAAACTCATTTTGTGAATCAGCTGTTTTGTATTGCAATTATCTGAGCTGATGCAAAATAATGTAGTGTAACACTGAGCAAGAATGATAAAGGTATCTTTTCATCAGCCTATTCTGAATGTGTGATAGCCTGTCCTTACAAATTGTTAAACAAAGCCTTAGTACAGAAAATACTGTTATATAAAATGTGCATTTAATATAGCATAACAATGTGAGGAAGAAACATTTAAAGAAACACAAGAAGGTGAAAGAGTTACACCTCAGTACCAAAAGCTTGATAGCAAACTCATTTTAGAAAGCAGAAATTATGAGGATTAAGCTAAGAAGATTGGATTATAAGGTTAAATATAATCTGAGGCAGTGACAGGCAACCAGTGCGTGCACGGGAGAGACTCTTAGGAAGGCATTTATTGCAAACATAGCAAGTGAGTTCTGCACATACCAGACAGGTATGTGAACAAGTCTAGTGGTAAGAAATGAAGGATGAAGCCATAAATTATAAACATTTTTTTCTAGGAAGGCAGGCCCATTTGATGATTGAAATAATGTATCAGACTGTGTCTGTCTCCATTTTTAAACTCCTTTTTGACACATGTAAATAGACTATAGGAGATTTGAATGTGCCCCTCTTGAACAGGGGCAATAGGTGCTGACTTTGCTGCTTGACACAGGCACCCTTGGGAACATGGGTTGAACTTGGCTAGGCTTGCAAGGGCCCTGGGTCCAGTAGCCTAGTAAGATACTATGATCCTATGAGCAAATAAAAATGTCATTTCAGAGACACCTACAAAACTGATGGTACATTGCCTTTATTTCAGACAGTGCAACAAAAAGTAAAACAGAAAAAAGAAAATGAATTTCCAGACAGAAAAATAGGAGCTACTCATGAATAACTCAGCATGATTTTCTATAGCCTAAGCACTAATAGAGGGCATCAGATTAACATCACTGGAAATGCTTACATCACCAGATGTCCTCACAGTGCTGCATGAGTGATGTTATTCCGCCAAACAGCTACTGGGTTTCACAGGACAGAGCAGCAGCATAAACTAATATAATTGAAGCTTTCTTTTCTATGCACATTATATCCTACATTTCCAAGATGGGTGTAATACTTTAACTGCATGAAGTGCAAGCACTTCCATCTTGGTTATATTTGCTTAATGTCCACATCCTTTGCCCATTCTATGGCATCATCCTGTCAAGTGTGACACTTCACGGGAGAAAACTGCAGTGTATAACTTGAAATGCAGTCACATAACAGGGACATGTAAGATGGTAAGGAGAAGACAGTATCACATGTTTGCTAGTAAAGGTTAAAGATCTGGTAGAATCTGACAGGTCACACAAAAGAAGAAACAAAACAGATAAACTACAACCACCTTCAAAAGAAACAGTTTACATTATTAGTTTCCTGAAAAACCTTTGATTATAAATTATCACTGTATATGTACAGACATCATTATTAAAAACTTCACAATAATTCCACTTTCTGTAGTTGTGCACAGTGGCATCTAATTTCTTGCATACTGTATAGGTGAAATTATGATCAAAAAGAGCAAATCTGCATCCATCCTATATCTCCCAAGTGCTATTTTTTTCCTTCTAAGCCAGAGGGTGAAATAACATTCTTACAAGTTTAAGTTGTGATAAGAGTAAAGCTGAAGAGCGTTGTGCTGTGGGGAATTTGTTTCTGAGTTACCAGCTTTTGTATGCTGCCTTTTATATTCTACACAGAGTTCGATTATCCTTGCAGTGCTTACTTTCTCAGAGAAGCCAGTCCCTGGAGACTTATTCGTTTTATAACCATAGTCGCATGTATTCAGCAGACTATAACACAATTGCCTCTCATTGTTCACAAACCTGTTTTGTTTGCATCAAAAATACAGCTAGTGCTTTTCTTACTCAATTATGCTGAGCCCTTCATGCCACAGTAATTTTCATAGAATGTGTTGCTGCATTTTGTTTGATTTTTCCATAAATAATTTAGACCCACAAGTGTAGGATCATACACATTCTCACAATAGACATTCACATTACTTCAAGTCATGGCTGTGAACAGTCCAGACCCACAGTGTAGCATAAAGTAATAGGTTATATTTTTATTAGCTATGCACTTATTAGCCTGTAAAAATCATATACGCACAGCATAATTTCGAAAATATTAGCATGTTTTGAAAATAGTTTTGATGACCTTTATTTCATTTCTTCCACTGCCTTATTTATGCTTATTTAAAGAAGTATACATGTGTATTTTGTTCAGTACTAAAAGAGAAGCAGGATTCATGAAATATAATTATTTGTATGCCTTTGCTTTTATGAAGTATTGCTTAATTATATTCTGTACAGTGAAAAGGTACTTTTGAAGTATCAGAAAGCTGCAGTTGTACAATAGAAATTTCAAAGCATTATCAATAAATAGGCAAAGTTTGAGGGGAAAAAAAGACTGTTGAATTAAATCTCTGCATAGATAACCCATTTTAAGGTCCTGTGATGTCAGCTGCTATGCATGATGTTTTTTTTTTTTTTTTTTTTTTGTAGGGACATTTACTATTCAACAAATTACTACTTAACACTAACACATGTAAAAGCTGATGAAACACTGCCTTACATGGCAGAACACTCAGAAGGACCATTCCTTTCTTAACCACATGAGCAAAGGTCATATTGCCTGAGTGAGTATGTAATACTGTGTGTCTCTTTTTCTCTGACCCCCAATAATTAGATGTGTAGAAATCTATGAGTGGATTGTATGTATTTTAAGAAATCATTCATTATATATTGTATAATTTAGACAAATTGAAAATACTGGTGATGTTTTTATTTCCTGGACTGTGATAATCTGTGATCATGACAGTTGAACATTCAACCACCTTCTGGAATTAAAGAGTGTTCACTTAGGACCGGTAATATTTGATATTATAGTTTTAAAATGGTAGGTACACAAAACTATTTTATATATATTTCTCCTCTGTTAATGAAATGCATAGTAAAATATCACTTCCAAACTGGAAGAAAAAACCTTTACACACATAACTGGCTGCTCAGCATCTTTTTGAGAATGTGAAACTGATATTTTTTATGTTTTGGGGTTATGCAGTAAAACTCTTATATGTATCATGAACCCAATCTTCTGCTGGTATTTTGTATTTACTGTTTTTGAGAAATAACTATAACTTGTCCTTTCATTAACATTTTGGCTTATATGTTTAGCATGCCACCATGTTACAATCATACCTTGTAGTTCAGACCTGAAAGAAAATGTCACAGCAATTGCTGAGCCCCTTCTTTGGAGTGTGAATTTTTAATTACACCTACTGTATTTTGAAGTATACCCCTACGTGAATACTTAAAAAGTTGTATATTGGTAGTTATAGTTGCCACACTTATGAGATGCCCTATAATTTAATAAATTCCTCATCATAACTTTGCTTCCAATCAATTTTTCTGTCGCAGAATTTCTGTATTTCTTCTTGGAAATCCAACTTAACAAACACCACCCAATACCCATGTCAATCTACTATCCTGCTGCTGAAAGTGATTTCTGCAGGTAATACAAAAGTAATACTTTGGAACCACGTTGTGTAATGACTAATATATTTCAGAAAGCATGTTTGTGGGGAGACTATAATGAAAGTATTATGAATGTTTATTCTAAATTTTAGATACTCAACCTTATAAGCCTGTATTTTACAAAATCCATTCTTGAAGGTGGCTCTATTACCCTGGAAAGTTTCTTTTTTTAGGTTCACCATAGTCATAGTGTCACGAGATATGCTATTTGAAGTTCTTATGCAAAAATATTCAATACTATCATTTATTAACCTGAAATAGACTTCACAAATATCACCTGGAGAGGGATCAGTTTTATTGTTTTAAACTGAAAATTGGAATGCATCCATCTTTTATCTTATCATGTTATTACAGCTGTCAATTCTCAGACTGAGGAAAAGTCACTCTAACTTGGACCAATTGTTTTATTTTTTTTTTTATATCATCTTAAGTTTGGTAAAATTTAGTTTGCATTTAGTCATAAAAATATTACTCATGGTCAAAAACAGTTATAAAAATTAAATGTTTAAAACCCATACAAACAGTATTCAAATAACACCCATGCTCTAAATCTGTCAAAGAGAACTTTGTAGTACTTGAAGATTTTTTTTTACAATTTTTGTGGCACATTAAATTTTGTACTTTGCACCTTTTCTTTCATATGATACTTGCCATTTTATAATCTGTATCAGAATAACTTTTTTAATATCCAGAAAGAAATCTCCATCCTTGTCCAGCAAAATACTTTTCAAGACATGCCATCCATTTGTCCATCTTTCCATCCATCCAACCACAAAACCTTCTTCCCAGTTTTGTACATGTAAACACACATTGTATATATATATATATATATATATATATATATATATATATATATATATCTGTGTGTGTGTGTGTGTATCTATCTATATATATATATATATATATATATATATATATATATATATATATATATATATATATGTTGCATATGATGCAAGACCATAAGAGTATGCTGTAAATAACAATTATCATCACCAAAGTAGTGACAGGTTCTTAAAGAAGGCAAACATAATTTATTTTGCAGCCTCTGCATTCTGACCCAAAGCTTACAGCATGCTCATTTCTACAGACCATCCCAACAATTTGATAGAAGTCACTGCTACATGTCATGTCTTGATGCGATATGCGACACACTGCTTAAGGTGTCATCATCTCATTGAGAAGAGTGGGTTGTAGATGTCACTGGTCTAGAGTTCCTGATGTCACATGTAAGGGGTGCAAATAGTATTTTCAAACATGCACATTAATTTTATGTTCTTTTTGTAGTGTTTGCATACTCTATTGATATGCTAGAAGCAGATTTTTGTAATCTTTCCTTTTTCTGTAAAATGTCATTACCAATTTGTGAACAGTAGGCTTTGCATGCTTCTACATGATTGTTTTTTGTATGTATACAATATCTATATCTATATCTATATCTATATATATATATATATATATATATATATATATATATATATACATAAATATACACACACACACACACATATATATATATATATGTATATATATATATATATATATATATGTATGTATATATATATATATATATATATATATATATATATATATATGTATATATATATATATATATATATATATATATATGTATATATATATATATATATATGGGTCTAATTCATTTGACCGAAAGACCATTTGACCTAAACCCATTTGATCAAAATTTCATTTGATTGAAAACCAGCATTCAAGGCAAATAACAGGGATTTGTCCTACTTCCCAATGTCGTGAAACCCTGGAATTGGTATATATAGTTAAGGGGTGTGGGGGGTGCAGCCCCCCTCCCCACATTGGGGGGTGGGGATGGGGGGTTAAGCCCCCCACCTACTTTCCTTTAAAAGAAGAAAATAAAACAGAAAGTACAGATTTGAGCACCCACCCACACCCCCACTAACTATATATAACAACTCCAGGGTCGCACAACATTGGGGAGGGGGAAAAATCCCTGTTATTTGCCTTGAATACTGGTTTTTGATCAAATGAAATTTCGATAAAATGGGTTTAGATCAAATGGTCTTTCGATCAAATCAAGTAGACCCATATATTAATATATATATATATATATATATATATATATATGGGTACGTATCACTTCACCTAAAACTCATTTCACCATTTCGCGCATGTAAGGTTGATCAATTGAAAGGAGACCCATACACATGCATATGTATGCCAAATAGACTTTCACCCACCTCACTACCAATACACATGCATATGTATGTCAAATAGACTTTCACCCACCTCAGTACCACAGAGATATCAACATACAATAACCATAAGATGTGCAATGCAGAAGGCTTTCCTTACTGCTGTGGACACCTGGTGATTGAAGCTTAGATTGCTATCAACCTGTGATCCCAAATCTCACATGACTGGGTTTGAACTTAGGGGTGTGCTGTCAATATTGTAATTTTCAGGGACTTCCTCTTTGCCAAAGGGCTAATAATGTACTTTTTTGGGTTTAAATTTAGTCCATGGCTTTGGCACCAATCATTTGTCTGTGTTAACCCCTTTTGTTATATGTTAACATCATTTGGGGACTATAAATATATATATATATATATATATATATATATATATATATATATATATATACATATATATATATATATATAAAATATATATAATATATAAATATATATATATATATATATATATATATATATATATATATAAATATATATATATATTTATATATATATATATATATGAATTAACACACACACACACACACACACACACACACACACACACACACACACACACACACACACACACACACACACACACACACACACACATGTGTGTGTGTGTGTGTGTGTGTGTGTGTGTGTGTGTGTGTGTGTGTGTGTGTGTGTGTGTCTGTTTGTGTGTGTGTCTGTGTGTGTGTGTGTGTTTATATTCATCTATGTTTTTATGCACTTTTTTAATATCCCTTTGTGTGCATTAGTATACCATCAGTATAAATAAGGTTTAAGGTCAGTTTTCTACATTACATAAACATACAAATAATCTAGGGGAAAATGTATCATGCATTCATTCTTCAGATCCCCTATGAAACCTCAAACATCAATATGTTAAGAAACCAAAATGCTGACAGCAAATCATCAAAATCAAAAAAGATTAAAACTTCAAAATGTAAGCAATTTATACAGAGAGGAAGTCATTCCTTGTCTGAGAGGTAGGCCTCCTACACTTCCCAAACTTATATATATCAACCTCACAGCAGCGCAACACAAGGAAAGGCAAACACTCCCCAAAGTCATCACTCCTAATGCATATTTAAGAAAAGGCACCTGCAATCATTTCTAATCGAATACAGTAATTGGCATTCAGTTCCGTGATATGTGATATGGGCACTTGATGTTCAACTAGTGTTATACTGGACCTGTAGCTATGCCTCATGCATCGTAGCTCAGTATTAATTTTCATTAAAATATGCTTCCCTCTCTGAATAACAAATGTTACAAATCCAAGGGGACTTAGTTTATCCTCATATTCCTTTTCAATTCATTTTATTTATACATATATATATATATGTATATATATATATATATATATATATATATATATATATATATATATATGTGTGTGTGTGTGTGTGTGTGTGTGTGTGTGTGTGTGTGTGTGTTTACACATACAAATTGCTTTCATAACTTAGCATTTTCATAATATCCAATCAAGCATTTAGTTAGGGGCCGAGGAGTCAAGTTGAGAAATTTGGGACAATTTTAGGTTTAGGGTTTAGGTTTTGATGTCAGGTCAGTGTAGAAATGGAAGACTAGGCTAGTGGGATTTAGAGATTTTACTTTCTTGAGTAAGCAGCAGCAAGCAGGTGTTATCACACACTACTAGCACATGAACATCCAACCCAAATAGAAGCCTTCTCGAAAACATAAACAGTTCAATCCGGTTTCATCTAATTTAATCTATAGTAAGTCAACCATGACCACATAAGTGGCAAGAAAGACAACACACCGCATTTTCATACAAGCACACCAAAAAACACTCTAAGTAATATCCAACGCAGATACAAGACCAGCTTCCATTTCATATTTGCACAAAATGACCTGTGTACCAAGTTGAACTCTAACACACCTAAAGTGATTTCACTGCTCATTTTTTAAAGTTTTTTAAAAGTCTACAAAACTTGTATATGTGTGATAACAAATAGCCAGTAATAGTTTTGTACCTTTTGGATTTTGAGATTTTAGCCCATTTTCTGTTTCAGACACTGTAATCAGTTATTTAAAATTATATCTTATTAATTGATATTGGCTGATATGTATCATAATTCCTTCAACAATGTTTACTTTATTACAATATAAATATTATAAATGTGGATACTTCTGACATCTAAAAATGATTAGTACAGCAAGACAAAATGCAACTGTACATTAAATTGCCTGCCTGCTAAATTAGACAATCAAAGAAGTAC
Organism: Protopterus annectens; assembly: GCF_019279795.1. NCBI lineage: Eukaryota > Metazoa > Chordata > Ceratodontiformes > Protopteridae > Protopterus > Protopterus annectens. The sequence goes on from NC_056725.1 coordinate 1,086,127,216, forward strand.
AAAATGGAAAGAGAAAATTGATCTTGGTAAATTCATATCACTAATCAAAGACATCGGGGTTCCTAATTATTTATTTGATTTGATTTAGTGGTTCAGGAATACCCTCACTTTAAATGAAAATACAAGATTATCCCAGGGAATAACACCTTCAAAAATGGATAGATGACTTTACAATCTAGACTCTTTTACTTTTTCTCTTTGAAATGACAAAATACAGTTTCTTATTTGTGATGCACTCGCTTAAAATCACAATTTCATAACTTCCTATAAAAATGAAAGTAGACCTGTGTGGCATGATAAAACTTGTGCATATAAAAGGAGAAAGGGCAAGTCAGTAACATTTCCAGCAGTACTTCCTCAGACAGCCATGCCCTTTAGACAGCAATGAAAATAATTAAAATGTTGCATTATGAAAATTGCTTACCATGGCATATTCTGGCATTCACTTGAATTGCTTATGACATGAGAAGACATTATTTACAGTAACTGATTAAGCAGCTAATCAATAGTAGCCTCTTTTTAATTACAAGAAGATAAATTATTGATTATGCTAAACAGATTTGTTGGCAGAAATCTGGAAAATATTATTAAGCCATGCATGTAATTATTATACTAATAACTTTCCAATTATTGTTATTCGAAATTGTAATATCTTCAAATTAAAAATGAAATTAAATAAAACATTAGACCTTGGACTAATTTAGATTAGGTCCTCTCACCAAAAAAGTACTAGAAATGAAAATTTATATGGTGATAACTTAAACTGACTTATAGTCATATAGGATCATCTCCCATGAACAGTCACTACAGAATACAGTCACAGGAAAATCAGTTATGTGATGAATGGCGAAAATGTAAACTGATTGAATGTTAGATTGATTGATTTGCCAAGAGAACCATTTTAAGAGATACAGTTTATGTATGTTTGGTAAGTGCCAAAGTAAAAGTGCATCCATGCATATAATCTATATCCTTACCTCCATGCTGTAGGTCATGAGCGAATAGTGCACAAAAAAGTCAGTTACCATGTTAATAATGTTTAAAATAATAAAACGTTCATTTTGGGTGGTACACTATCCAAGACTGCATATTTTCCCACATAAGGTTTCTCTAGGCATGTCACCACCAAAAAAGAAAAAAAAGAAAGCCATTGCGTCTTGACTATCAGAAAAATGCTTTCCCTGCAAATGTATTACAGGTTTTTTCTCTCCAGATTCCGTCTGCAAAATAACCCATAGCAACGTGAAGTTAACTAATGTAATAAAATCTGATATGTAAAAAAATAAATTCTAAACCCATAAAATAATTATACAAATTATAAAGCTTATAAATCTTTTTTCTGTGCAAATAAAATGCTGTCAACATGAGCAATACCCAAGTAAACAAACAAACAAACAAACAAACAAACAAACTAAAATAAGTAAAATAAATAAATAGTAAATGTGAAATAAAATATAATCTATGTAGTCTATTCATTCATTTGTGTTGTTTTATATAGGAGTGGTAATGAAATATTTTTAAGAATCTCAAAGCAAATTGAAATATACAAGCTTGCTCTCTCTGCAGCCTGATATTTTAAACATGCTACTGTTAAAATTCCTTCTGCCTTTTATATAGGTATTACTTCACATCGACCTCAAACACTATCATTCAGTAAGAGGCCAAAATGTCCCTTTCTTCAATACACTGAAACAGAAAGATCATGTAAATCCTCATGAAGGACTCTGAAGTTTCAGCTCAAAATAGAAATACAAGGTGCCAATGAAATTCACTGTAGACTCCAAAATAATATAGAAAAGCATATAATAATAATAATAATAATAATAATAATAATAATAATAATAAAATAATAATAATAATAATAATAATAATAATAATGTATGTCCCAGTTACAAAAAAAAAAATTGTACATGGCTATCACTGGCAATCCCTAAACTTTTTCCACACCATCACTACCACAGACAATAACACAAACTGTTAAACATGCTTGCCCTTGAAGTTTTGTTCTGCATGTGAGCTAATGAACAGAATGGGAGAGATACTGTAAAACCAGAATAAAGTGGGCCACTGTAGTTTCTGCTTTAGACAGTGTTTCTGCAGCAGGTAATGTTAACAGGATTGGTCCAAACAGAAACAGAGCCTCGTAGCAAGTTATAGTCCTTCTAACAAGACATTAAAAGGTTGAACACACTTTACCACCGGGCAGCCCACCCTAGCATCAGGAGGTGGTATTCTGCTTTTTTGCTCCTTTTTCATGCTTTCCAATGTGTGTGTGGAGAACATATTCATTGGCATTTTTATTTTTTGTCTTTACTTCTCACCATATTATTATTCTATTTTCTTTTTTCAGCTGCTGTGTAAAGTCATCTTTAATGTTAATTTTATCTTTAATGGCCACCAAATGTGCATGTGACTAATACATTTCTTTGTTTATTTTGTTTTATTTTATTTTGGGTAGCCATTTGTGATATATCACCCTACCAGTCTTTGTTCCAGTGAACTAAAAGTCCAGCTTATCCCCAGTCCAGCAGCCTGCTCTTAAAGAAGGGTCAGCCTGGTACAGAAATCTGTATCCATGCCAGGGAGCTAAAATCCAGTTCCATTCTGATGCCAGACTTCTCATCTGCCTGAGGATCTTTCTCTGTGCCCTGTTTCCTGCCCCTCTTTTAGGGGTGAGTACTATGTACACTGCTGAAATAGACCCTACACTACTATATCGACCTATCTCAGCTACAGTCCAAGTCCACTTCTTGCTAGGACCTGAATGCTACCATGATGGCAGATTGCTATTGCAGCAGTCCTCTGACAGGTGCCATGAACAAAAAAGGCTTGGTGCAGCCTTCACTTAAAAAGGTGAGTCAGTCTTGACCACTCACTCCTACATCTTCAGCATCTGTTTATACCTCATCACCATTGCTGATGCTTCATACACTGATCAAATATCACATGACCTGGCTTCAGTCCAAGGATTGCCTTCAGTATAAGGCGTAACCACATGAATCATTTATATATAGCAGGCAAGGTCTGGTGGATGTTATTATTTACATGTTTGTTGTAAAGACCACTAAAACAAGAACAGATGTTTGAAGAGTGCCTGAATTCTGCCTGTTTCACTCATGTACATGGCTTTTAACAGTTCCAAGCTAGTAGGAGCACTAACTTGCATCCTACATGCAATTAGTCTTGTTTGTCAGTTTCCTACAGCATTTCACATCTCAGCCTAAATACTTCAGTCCATCCAGCCATTACTTACATTAACATTGAGGCTAACACACATAGCTCAGCTGTCTGCAAGGGTCATACTGGAAACTACAGGGAGGAAGACACCACTCTAGGTGTCATAGCAAAGTGGTTGTTTAGCCCTTTTCTCTGTGCTTTCAGATAATACATATTGCAGTCATATCACAGTTCATTCAACAGATATACATGACAAATCCCAATATAACCACAACCTCAACATATAGATTAGGTACTCCACTGCCTGCCTCTAGTTCAGCCTCAGTGTTGAGGCTTATGAATACAAACCCAGAAACAACAGTTCACTGAAACATGGAATATCAACACCTAAACCACCAGCAAAACTGATAATAAAAGACTTTGGGAGACATGGCATTATAGGAAAGGTATTCGTTCTTATGTTCTGTCCATAAAATCAAGCATCCTATAAGTCTCTCTAGAATATTTTCAGTGAATCTGTGATCATTTTGCAGTTCTAAAGCAGATAAGAAATGTATTGAATGAGCAAATGCATTTTTTGTTTTATTATGTATTTGTTACTTTGGGCATCTGGATTGGTGCAAAGGACCCTCTTCAATCATAAGCCAGCTCACTGAACCACAAAATAGGCCAGTGGCAAATACATATAATGGCAAAATGTATATAGATTATAAATATAACATAAATGTTTATGTGCATTCAGTACATGATAAAGTATATGTTGTTTCAGGAGAGATGGCTGTAATACAACATTACATAGAAACAAAATATACACGAGGCAAAATACAGTCATAAGCTTACAATAAATCAGCATTGACAGTAAGAGCTAGTCTGTCATGGGTTACTCTATTAAAAGTTTTTTTTTTTAATCCAGTGTCCTTTAAAGACATGCAGCTTGAAATAAATGTTAGGTGGGTAAGAACCTTATTTTTTAATTGAATTAGTGTAGTGTTATTTCCAAGTTTCATACAAACAAATGTTTCAAAGTGCACGTGCTATTTTTGAGAAAACAAATGTTATCAGTTATATCAAAGTGCCATGTTTTGCTCATGGGGCCTAAGTGAACTCTGTTTTTGTTTTGTTTTTTGTTTTTTTAGTTTTGTTAATGCAAGTCAGTGGTAGACAATTCCTGGAGTACAAATCTTTGACGAATACAGCAGCAAGGAACAGGCTAGCTCATTTTGTAACTGCAAGCCATTTAATTCTTGGGAGTGACAGGAAGAGTGTTTCTCTAAAATCAGTGTAATAAAGTGGTTTATAGCTCTCAACCCCTTAGCATAAAAAGCCAAAAATAATGGGGGGACAAAGCCCTAAAAATAGGGACAAATTTTAAATAGTGATATAAACTTAGAAATTTGCTATAATAAAAGGTCTTTTGTTACCATGCATTTTCTGAATGATATGAAGTCTGAAACTCAAATGGCTGCCATTATATAGTGACTTCAATCCTCACACATTTTATGAGGAACAGACCAAAAATATGAATAAAAACCTGAACTTTCTGCAAAAATCTGGACAACTGAGAGGTAGCAGCTAATTTTGTTCATACTTGGTTGACTTAGCTTAACGTTGTATGAAAAACTTAGTTCTACTAAAGGGAAGTTATACTTCAGTTTTAGAATCATAATATTTTTAGTAGAATAGTTTCTGGTTTCTGCACTTATGAGTCTTCTAGTTTAAATCTAACTTCTAACTGCCAGACACAGAGAGTGCTGATTTCAATTAAGTAGCTGCAAAAGGTGCTCTGGAATAGGAAATCTATCGATATATTTGTAACTGGAAACATGTTCGGTTGGAGTAATGACTGGGTTTTACAGAGATAGTAAACAGGCAATTATCAACCTTTCTGGGACCTCAGAAAACAGTTTTTTTCTTTTTCTTTTTTACCATACTGATGATTTATAAACTGGTGTAAAACCAATGTTAAATTAGATGGAAACTCTCATATGTGGCATTGTGTACACATAAGTCACTCAGCAGATTTCAGTAAAATTAGATTGTTGGGATAGAGTGTTGCATAAAGTATTTTAACATCATCAGTAAGATTAATAAAAAAAATAAAAAAAAGACTAAGCCCTAAGAACATGCCTTGCTGCAAATCATAAATCTTTTTCTTTGTTTTTCTTGAAGAGAAGTAAAAACCATCATGAACGTGAAAAATGTTTCTCTTGAGAAAGGTACAAAAACATGACAGGCAAGCTGTATTTTGGAAAGCATGAACAGGGGCATGATCCATAAATTCAATGTATTTTCTCAAAGTCATAAAAGGGCTCCTTAAGAGCCCCTTTTTCATACTGGCACTGGTGGGATCAACCATTTGCTTTAATACTATAAGAATACTATTTGTTTTTCTGAATTCAATCTGTAAATAGCTAAGCAACCTTTAGGTACTAATATATTCCAGGACTGGGCACAAGAATCTTCTTACAAGATATTAATCAGTGTTTGTGGACTGCATACCAGTAGACTTTGCAAGAGGAAGTGGAAAGAACATTTGATATTGTGCCATATATTAAGGATGAGTGTATAATATAGACAAATGGATTTGCAAAGAATGAAGCAACCTGTAATTTAGCATTTTTGTTGCAGTTTTGGCTAGAACAGTTTTGAACATAAATCTTAGGCAGACACAAATTATTTGCATTATGTATTTCATTAGTTGTAGTAGGCTGAAAGGAATACTAGCTGGTTTGGGCTGGTAAGTTTGTAAAATCCTTAGTTAGGAATGGATCAACCCAATGGTTCAATTCATAGACAAAGCAGGTTGAAAGGGCACACTGATTTCGCTAAGTATCCTTTTAATGTCTGCCTACTACAACCAAGATTAACTTAATGGCCAAGTCCATTTCTTGTGAAGACTGCCTTAATAGTTTTGTCTTTTCACTGTGAGCGCAAGCAGACTGGGTGATTATAACCACAAATCTGCTGTCACAAGTTACACTACGGAAAACATCATTTTCAGTTGGGTAGGATGTTCATTTTTTTTTTTTTGGCTCAATCTGTGAATCTTGATTTTGTAATTATTTCCTTAGATACCTCTGGTTCTGTATTTTGTGACTGCAAAACTGTTGTCTTCTACTAATAATGGACATTGTTAAATTGTTACTTCATTAAAGATCTTGCAAAGATCTTCAGTCTTTGTTTCTCCAAAAACATTATGCAAACAGTCTGCAAATTTGCTCTAACTAAGCAACTTTTAAAACAACCCAGCCAAACTCATCCCTCCCACTTTTGTCCAGTATCCATTCTGCTATTTTTTGCTAAACTCCTTGAAAAAAAATGTCTACACCCAACTATCACAATATATACAGCAAAGCCATCGACTTTCTCAAAAACAACATTGCTTCTGGTCCAGAAGGATTACTATGACTGCTCTGTGGACTGTAACTAATGTCATTCTACAAAATACTGATAAAGGCAAACTTACTAGTGCCTTATTTGTGATTCTAACCTAAATGGCATTAGCACTCATGCCCTGTCCTGGTTTTATAACTTCCTTTCTGACAGCTCCTTTAAAGTTAAACTTGACTAAGCAAATTCAAATACATCTCCTCTTAGCAAAACACAAGCACTCAACTCTCCTTGTCAATAAGGAGAAATTAATTGTAGGCACTAAACAGCCTATAATTGCAAAGTACCTTGCAAAGATAAGGGAAAACAGCTCTTGTACTTTACAAAAAAAGCACCTAAACAGGCATGTCCGAGGGTCAGCTTCCGGTGATTTTTCCTGTTCACCTGGTGAATCTGGGCTTACTGGGGCAATGCTGCAACTGCCTCATGTACACAAACAACCCTCTCCTCCTACCACCCAACACTACAATCTGTGAGAGATGCACTTACATAGCCAAACTTGAAGCAAAGCTCTCTCCGGCCAAGATTGTGCTAGACAGTCAAGAGGAGAAGGTTAACACCTGCACTACATCTCAAGCAACTCATAGCCCTTCAAAACCCACACCATCAAGACCCATGCATAGCAACACTAAACTCACATATGCGGAGTCCCTTAACATTAACCTGCCTAAGCAACAAGGACCTCCGAAGCTGAAATGCAAACAAACACCAGTTACAACCAAAGTGACACATAGCTCACAACACCAAACAACAGCCCCTAAGGCAGGACAATGTACCCAACACTTTAGTCATAGGTGACTCTATAGTCAGGTACACTGATGTCCCACTCACCAGGCTGAACTAGGAGTAAATTACAGTTAGATGCCTGTCTGGTGCCAGGATCCTTCACATAACGCATGCACTCAAGTCACTCCACAATAAGTACAAATATGACTCTTTCATTGTCCATGCTGGAGTGAATGACTTGAGATGTACCTCCCAGGACTACATGAAAAGAGACATGGGAGAGCTCTTGGATCATGTAGCCCAGGCAGGTACGACCCTAGACCTGAGTAGCATCCTGCCTTCTCCCAGAATGATACCACAGTATAAGGACAAAATGATTGAGTTCAACAATTGGCTAAGCTTCTGATGTCATACAAAGGGGATCCAGTATCTGTCTGCCTGGGAAGACATGATCGACAAACCACGATGCTTTGCCAGAGATGGTCTGCACCTGTCACCCATGGGATTTAGGTTACTGGCAAAAGCTCTTGAAACCCCTATAGTGCCTTTTGTAGGGAAAAGGTTCAAAGGACAAAACCACCTCCGTAACAGATATAAGCATGCAAAATCTGAAGGTAATGCTACTCAATGCTAGACATCTAAACTTCAAAATGCACTCTCTCTCAAGGTACTTCTAAAAATGGAGAACATCAATATCTGTGCAGTAACTGAGACCTGGTTCAAGGCTGCAGAGAACACCCCTGCAATACCAGGCTACAACTCTTACCACACTTTTCAGCCACAAAACCAAGACCAAAACACTAAAGGTGGAGGAGTGTCCATATTCATCAAGGGTATTCACACCTCCAGGCTAGTTGCCAAACACAATGCATTTGATATTCTGCAGGTGCAACTAACACTAGGTAAGACTGCAATCCAAATTGTAGCTTGCTATAGATCCCCCACCATGCACCAAAATTCTCACTACACCTTTCTAAACATACTGGAAAATATGAAGATACAACCAAACACCCTAATACTGGGTGATTTCAACTACCCTGCCATTAACTGGGAAAACTACTCGGGTACCAACACCTTTTCACAATGATTCTTGGAATTCATAAATTCCAATGCCCTGGATCAACTAATCCATTGTCCCACCAGGGGCTCCAATATCCTAGACCTGGTCATTACCAACATGGGAGATAGATGCTCCACATCAGTGGTCACCCTCTCATTGGTCAGGCCTGACCATAAGTAAATCACCCTTGACATCCACATCCCACCCCCCAGTAAGGAAACATCTGTAAAAAACTTCTCCAAAACCAACTTTATGCTACTGAAGTCAGAAGTGACAAACTTCATGATACCCATGCAGATGGGATCTGAAAGTTCAACTGCTGAATCCTACACTAAGGCACTGTACGAGCACATCTACTCATGCATGAATCGTGCCATTTCAAATAGAACCAAGATGCTCTCCTCCAAAAAAAGGAAACCAATCTGGTGGTCCCCTGCTATAAACAAACTATACAACAGAAGAAAGAAACTGTTGCAGAAGAGAGGAAAATCCCAGGATGTAAAAAACTCCCACTGTACTCATCCCTCATTAGACCCATTATAGAGTATAACACCCCGTTTGGTATGTACCTCACAAGACATCTGCAACAGCTGGAAAAGCTGCAGAAATACCTCACTAAAAGAATCACAGGCCTAAAGAAGATGCCATATGCTGACCGTCTGAAAAAACTCCAGCTATACTCTGAGGCATATTGTCTACTCAGAGGTGATCTCTGCTTAACATACAAGACCATGTCAAACCCTGAGCTGTTGGACATGCTCCACTTAAAGACATCCCAGTCCCTCAGAGCCACACGCTCCAGGGATCTAAACCTTGTCATCACAATGAACAAAACATGTTGGAGGGATAGGTTCCTGACCCAGAGACTCACCATACTCTGGAATAGACTGCCCATACATGTCAAGCAGAGTGCCTCCTTAGCCCTCTTCAAAAGGAACCTTGATGATTGGATGGGAGATAGGAAATTCACTCCAGGGTCATGTCAGTCACCCTGCTAGACAGGGGTCCAGGGAAGTAAATACTATGGGAAGAAATATACAGGGAATTGTTATGGCTAGGCTTGTATAGGCCCTAGGGCCGATAGCCTAGTACCAACCTATGAACCTATGAAAGGAATCCTATAAGGATACAAGGAGATCCTTGACCCCTTCCCTTTTATTCTCCATTTTTATTAACAGAATTCTCTATAACATCTTACATTCCTGTAATCTGATATGCAGATGATACAGTTATATAAAAGTCCACTAAATCTCACACTGAAATCCAATCTCAGCTGCAAGCAGATTTGCAATCTATGCCTCACATATTATTCAACCATAAGCTCATAGTGAATGTCTCAAAAATGAAAGTCATGCTTTTTGGTACCCAAGAGAAACTCTCACACCACCTAATAATATAAATATTTCAGACCTATACACTCCACAATTAAAACCACACCTTGCAAATATGGAATCTTGCTTGATCAGTCACTGAGCTTTCGCACTCACATTTGTAAAACAAAATTAATTTACTCCCTCCTTTTCTGGTCTAAAACAATTTCACCCTTTCTCAGCACTCCAGATGATGTTCCACAAATCATTGCCGTCTCCATTTGCTGCTTTATCACAAATTCTCTTAGTCATGAACACCACTGCCTAACATTGGTTGTACTGTACAGAATCAACATAAAACCACTAACAGAAGACCCAGCATAATGTAAATCTAATATTTATTTTATTTATTTCAAAACAGACCGAAGATCAAGGCTTTCACTGAAAGCTATATATATATATATATATATATATATATATATATATATATATATATATATTTCACTGAAACCCAATATATATATATATGGTTTACTATTGTTTATTCGACGGAAAAACATTTTCCATTCAAATAAATGAATGGTAATATTGAAAGTGAAAAAACCTAACGTTCACAATGTCAAACCAAATGCTTGAAGCATTTGACTCGACATTGTTGTCGAAACCACCACGTGATAGCCATATAGGAGCTGATGTATATAAAACTCCTATACAGCTATCATGTTTTTGCAGGGGAGCAAGCCCCCCTGCACCCCCCCACTTATATATTCTAACTCCGAGATTGCACTACAGTGGAGATGTGGATGAATTTCCACTCCCCACTGTACCACGATCTCCATGCAGATAGTCAATTTACACTTATGTGAATGCAGTTGTGCATTCGCATAAGTGTAGTCAACTATCTAGTGCAAAACTGTTTGTGCGTTCAACATTCTGTTTTTCGGCACATTGCAGCCAATAGAATGTCGTTTGCACAAACAATAGTAAACCTATATATATATATATATATATATATATATATATATATATATATGTGTGTGTGTGTGTGTATGTGTGTGTGTGTGTGGGGGGGTCTCTATCATGTCAGCAAACGACATTACAGCGAATGCCATTTCACCGACACATATAGACTGAAACCGGAAAAGAGCAAAAGCTCATGTCAGCAATTTCTTTCCCATGGAAAGAAATCACTTGGCCTGAGCTGTGACATTGCCCTTTACCAAATCTCGGAGTTGGTATATTTAGTTAGGGGGTGTGTGGGGGGCACAGCCCACCACTTTGTAATATTTTAAGTGGTATGCTGCGTTTTGTTGGTTCACTGATTTTTTTCCATGGGAAAAAATCAGTGAACTGAAGTTTCACTCTTTTAAGATTTCAGTATATACGTGTCGGAGAAGTGGCATTCACTGTAATGCCATTTCATTGACATCATATACTACTAAATATACTATTAAAATTACTTAATGTATATCCTCTTCTTATTTTACATAATTCTTACTCTACATACTTCTTCTGATCTGTATTTTATCCTACAATGTAATGTTAAACTACTTACAAAGTATTTAACCTTCATCGTGTACTATTTGTGAAACATTTCACCTTGGCTATGTCTGAAATTGGTCATTTGTGATCAGTACCCTCCTCCAGTTAACAAAAAAAAAGATAAAAATGCAAAACAACACTGGCATCAGTACAATATAGTGTGTTTATTGCATAAGTTATCTTTTCAAGCTGAAATATAAGATTATATTTTTCATTTGGCTTGAAATAATGTCTCAAGGATAATCACTGGTATCAAATTTGTTATAGTAACTGAATAACAGGAAAGGTTTGGTAATTATTTCAAGCAGAATCAGTGTTTCAATGTCTAAGTCCCTCAGAAAGAGATTACTAATATAAACTTACCACTTTTTTTCCGCAAAATGTCTAGATTTTTGCCTCAATTTTTTGGGTCTGTTCTTTACAGAATTTATTTTGTTTTTCTAGCAAATCATTTAGGATTGAACTCAGAAAATAATGACAGATTTGAATTTCAGACTTCACACACTTCAGAAAATTCATAAATAATGCAAAATCTGTTATTCTATCAACTTTCTAAGTTTAGAAGAGCAATATTAAAAATCTGTCCCTATTTTTGGGCCTTTGTGCCCCATTATTTATGGCTTTGTCTAGGTGTCTTGCAGTAAGAGGTTGTGTGGTATGTGCATAAGGATTAAACATTCTACAGCAAGTATCATGTTACACTATATTTTTCAGTGGGAAACAATGAAGTGGTTGTCCGAGTAAGGAGGTCTGTTTTGTTCAAATTTCATTTGCCTTCAGGAATGGAGTTATTCATAGGCTGGCTTTATGCAGTAGAAGGCTAGAGCCTTGACTACGGCACTGATGCCAATGGTCAAATTAATGGCCTAGACACTGTAGCAGCTGGCAAGAGAAAATGTAAAATAAACAGCTCGTCCAAACTCATCCGTTGCAGTGGGAGCATGTGTGTGTGTGTGTGTGTGTGTGTGTGTGTGTGTGTGTGTGTGTGTGTGTGTGTGTGTGTGTGTGTGTGTGTGTGTGTGTGTGTGTGTGTGTGTGTGTGTGTGTGTGTGTGTGTTATCCAGCTATGTAATTCCTTTGTTTCACAAAGTTGTATGCCTCTTTTGCAGCCTATCATACACTGTAACTAATGCAGCTACTGAGACACACAATGTAGATGTACGGTGCATCTGGCAAAAACAAAAATAAATGAATAAATATATCCATCCTGGATGACATACCATTACCATTCAGCTCTTGTTCCAAACAGCAGCAATAGCTATGAGCAGCAGAGATGGGTGAATAAAAGCAATGCACTAGACAACAGGGACCTAGGATGGATGGCAGTAACACACAGGGAGAACCCATAAAGAATACACAAAATACAAAAATTATTCTTTCTTTAACCTTTCTTCTTCCCTCCCATTGGGCTAACCACCAGCTGACCCAAGAGTCTCTCCTCATTTGCTAGCTCTGGCTACCCCTCGTAATTCCCCAATAGTGGTTCTGATTAGTACTGGGGCAGGCAAAGAGATTGATGTATCCTGGGACACTATCACACTGGTACAATGAGAGTATTTTTACTTCATCATTCTGTGCAGGTCTGGTAATAACCTATGGGTAGTACATTGAATGGGCATCAGCACTGGAACGTCCCTCACTTCTGCAAGGGTCTGATATCAGCAGGCCAAGTCATCCATCCTCAGGGGAAATTGAATTGTGATGCATGCCCTTTGTATGAGCCCCTCCCCCCTCCAGGATAGGCCCACTCATCCTCTCATGCAGGCATTATAGACACCCTAGGCACTAACTAAACCTGGCTCACCTAGCAAATGAAATGACTCTTCAAAGAAAAAATAGGTTAATATAAATAGCCAGTCCTTAAGTAGAGGCTGAGTGGAATATTCATGAGGATCATAAACAACTATAGACTTTAGATGTGCCCTCAAGGCAAAGTTAAGCAGGCAAGCAACTTTATATGGTATCATCTGTTGCTGTGTTTATAGTAATTGGTACTCAAGACCATTAAGTCCTAAAGTAGCAACAACACTCTTGTTATAACATCACCTGGCCTACCTCTCAATCACAAGGTTCGAGTCTAGGCAAAGCAGAATTTCAAGTTTCAGTCTTGATTCTCAAACATTCAGCATATTTGGATTTTCACTAGATATCCAAATATTCAGTTCATCTAACTGCTTCCTTGGTTCAGAGTGGCTAATTTTTGAATATTCACTGTATTTACTCTACCCAAAAGTAGGTTATCATGCCAAATCTTGTGAGAGAAAGTCTAGGTACAAGCTCACAAGAGCCATCCAACTTTTGTAATCATTGAAGAAATGTGCAAAGGTTTGAAGAGCTACAACATTTAACTCTGACATGAGGCTGGATTCAATATTTCCTGACAAGGAAATTCTAGGTACAGATGATCCAATTGTATTGTACATTTATAAAGTGTGTTGTTTAGCAAAACCTTAGAAGCAAAGAAAGGAACATGTTTTATGTTGTTTGGGGTTAAGCAATGAAAGGCAGCTCAAAAGTTTCTGTTCACTTCATGGGATCATTCTGAAGAAAGATTATTTTTTGTCCAGACATGCCAGAATGTCTTTTTTTTTTATCACAGAACATAATAATGACATAGGAGGACAGAAAGATAATTGGCTATGGAAATATTTGCAACAGTCAGCAGCCTGTTAGTTTGTTGTGACTGTGTTAGAATAGTAAAATACTCTGTCTATAGTAGAGGTCACTGCTAAGGAAATCTCCATTTCCAGAATATACAGTGACCTCAGTGTCATTACATTAGTAAATAGAATGCAGGGGTAGGAAGAAGGAAAGGTGATGCTGCAACTTTACAACATACTGTCTTGAGTGCCCATCGGTACAACTTTTGGCTTCTAGTACAAACGCCTACCACTTGTTTTCATGAAAAATGAATAACGACGACAATCACACAATTGCATTCATGACTAACCTACAACAAAAACTTGAGTGAATTTATTATGTAAATTTCGAAGAAAGGCTAACCTATGTAAAGGAGAAAATCTTGAGTAGTTGGCAAAAAGGTTCATTGTCTTGTTAAACATCCAGTGTTATTATGTCAGAGATAGCAATTACAGCTTAGAAACATATTGTTTATTATGACATATTTAGGATTAGTAAGATGAAAAATATTAAGAAAATATTTAAAAAATATTATTACGAGATGATAACAAGATGCAATGAGTGATTGGGAATCTGAAAGAAACCTAAAGAGAGTTCTATTCAGCAGTGTTAATACTCTAATAAGAAGGTAATGTCACTTCTACGTACATAATGTATAGACTGTTTGCTGCAATATACAGAAACTGATGTTCAGTTTTGTTCACTTAAAATGAGTGAATGTTATTATTATTATTTATCTAGTGGAAAGCATTTAGTCAGGTATGTGGGGCTCAATAACATCAGCAAATAAAAAGAAAGGTCATTAAAATGGTACAGTTGAGACAGGTACACTGATTTGCGTCCTCAAAAAATTTAATTTTTTTCATCAAATGAAATGTTCCAAGAAAAACTACCCAACTCCCCGTTCGATATGCAATTTAATTTATTGCTCAGGACATAAACAGCATAAAACAGCAACAAGCAAATCTTTCGAGTAAAACTCTTCTTCAGTGTTTGATAAAATTCCCAACCACATCATAAGCATGTATATAACAGCACAACCAATCAAAATTCAAACTTAATAATTGCAACAATTACAATTTTAAAGTGCCTCACATCTTATAAAAGTTTACTTAGAACTAAGCCTTATAGAGGCTTATATTATGTCATGTTTATCTTTTAAAATAGGTTTTATACTATTATTAACATTCAAACCTGGCATATGATCAGCTTTAAAAAAATTAATCCATTTATATTCGACCAATTGTGCTTTATTTACTAACTGACCCCCATTTTTATTTTTAGGCAGCACTTGCAAAATTCTAATTTTGCATCTACAAATGCTTTGGCTAAGTATGTAGCAACAGCAGGTGCTGAACATAAATTCCAATTAAGAATTTTTCAAGTGCTGTTTAAAAATAAAAATGGGGGTGATTTAGTAAATAAAATGAAATTGGCCGAATATAAATGGATTAATTTTTTTTAGAGCTGATCGTACACCAGGTTTGAATGTTAATAATAGTATAAAACCTATTTTAAAATATAAACATAACATAATATAAGCCTCTATGAGGCTTAGTTCTAAGTAAACTTTTATAAGATGTGGAGCACTTTAAAATTGTAATTGTTGCTATTATTAAGTTTGAATTTTGATCAGTTGTGCTGTTGTATACATGCTTATGCTGTGGTTGGACAATTTTATCAAACACTGAAGAAGAGTTTTACTCAAAAGCTTTGTTTTTTGCTGTTATATGCTTTTTATGTCCTGAGCAATATATTAAATTGTATATTGAATGGTAGATTTGGGTTGTTATTCTTGGAATATTGACTGCTATTCACTCAAATCCTTTGATTTGTTGGAAATCCTGCTACCTATATATATATATATATATATATATATATATCTTTAGATTTAATTATTTTCATTGTTTATTTCATTTAGTCATTTTTTATTTTTTATTTTTCATTTTTTATTTTTTATTATTTTTTAATTCAGTTAAGTCATGAATTTATATTTATTTTTTATGACTAGTAAGTTAACTATTATACTTGGAGGTACTTAGTGGTTTTTGTTTATATTGTATAAATGAATATATACCTGTATCTATTGGGTGTTTAGAAGAAGTCTCTTGATAAAATGATTGGAAGTTATATTTATTTCCATAGAGACCTATTGTTTTACTTTCACAGTGCATCTTTCCTAGTAAAAAATCTCTTTGTTTTTTAAAAATTGTGTCTTCAGTATGAATAATTAATTACTTAATTAATTTATTGATTAATTATGGCGCCTTTTTTTGTATAAAAGGAGTGAAATTTATCTGTATTCTGTATTCTGATGAAGGCTGTTTATTGTGTGCCGAAAAGCGCTTAAATTAAAACTACGTTGTGTTCCTGTGCTGACTGGTCGTGGATCTTATTTCTTAGTTTTGGAAATCCTGCTACCTTGCACGGTTGCATCAAATGAAATGTGGGAATTGTACACATTTTCCATTGATGTATTATACTTTTCATGTGCATTTACACATTTGCAAAATTAAAAACAGTTCTGGAGACAGTGTTCTTAAATAAAGCAGCTGGCAATGTTACAAGTATGACAAGAAATATTGGTTTAGGTGAATAGGTGATTTGGCCAAAAATGCCAAATTCCATGAAACTTTTTTTCCCAATACTCAGACAGCCTAAATTTGGAATTCATAAAAAATTTCCCCAGAAAATGTAAAATGAGTGCTCCTGCTTATGAAGGCTGGCAAGAAAAGCAAGCAAGGAAGCAATTCAAGAAGCAGCGAAGCCCATTATAAATGAAACAGACAGAGAGCACAGAAGTAGGGGATTATGAGATAAGGATGCACCAAACAAGCATGAGATGCTGCAGCTTAAACTTGTTGGTTTACTAACTCAAAAAGCACTATATTTTGGTATTGCAAGCTTTATAGGATGGGGCATTTTAAAGATGTAGGGCATAAAAGTTGAAGACAGGGGTCCAGGGAAGTAAATATTGTGGGAAGAAATAGCCAGGCAAGTGTTATGGCTAGGCTTGTATAGGCCCAAGGGCCGATAGCCTAGTACCAGCCTATGGACCTATGAACCTATAAGAGACATACATTGCTACAGGGACGTATGGCTTATTACTTTGAAGTAGTAGAGTACATGTTATATGAGCAGGACTATGCTTATTTTGTCTAAAGGAGAATACACTTATTCTTGTGGCAAAACGTTTTAGAGATCGTACATGATCAATGTAAAATTAAATCTATAGGCAGTGCAAATCCAGAATGGGAAGAGTGAGGCATAGTTTCATTACTGGTATATCAAGGCATACACCATGTATGCCATGGTAGATAATTTTTAGAAATAATTTAGTTACTTTCTATAATAAGATGTGCTAAAATTTATTTGTGTTAAATGGACATGTTTATCATGGTTTATAGTTTTTATTAGTTAATATTTTTTGTTAAATATTTATTTTCAGAATGCCTAGGTGGTTGATTTTTATTCTGTAAATCTGACAAACATACCCTGTCTGTGGTTGGTGGAGATACACTTATGGAAGAAGGGAGCCATGTCCTGCATGTTGGTGTAGTGTACAATTCAAAAAATCCTGGTTATGCCCCTGGATGCTGTATTAAATAAATAATTTAGTTGATATAATAGGAAGAAGCTGGATATGCTAAATGATGAAATGGTTGTGATAAGGTTAGGTTCCCTTTTGAGGGATGAAAATTTTTAAGTCAATCAAAACATTGGCAGAAAGAATATGAGATGCAGGGCTACTGGCTGGCTAACAAACAGGCTAAGAGAGGTGCTCCAATAACAATGAACAGGACATCCGTGGCCATTTACCAGCTTCGGTAAAGTGATTTGGTAAATGGCAGAAAGAAATTCTTCAGGATGCAAGGCAAAGACAGAAAGATAAAGAAGATGGTTAGACACATTTCATAAGGGATGGCAGCTGGAGATGGAGCTGCATTGCTCCAGTAACAGCCTGCGATGAAAGAAGAGGAAGTAAAGAAGTAAGAACTACACTTAGGAAAATGAAGTCAGGGAAAGCAGGAGGCTCTAATGAGGTCAAAGCAGATACAATCAAGATGTCGGGTGAGATAGGGGAGAAATGGTTCCTCAGGGTACTCCTAGCAGTGTGGAGAGAAAAGTGTATCCCAGATGACTGGGGAATAAGCATACTAGTGCCAGTGTTCAAGAACGAGGGGACATGTACACCTGTGGGCAGTGCAGAGCTATCAAACTCCTGTCACACTGCATGAAAGTTCTGGCAAGGGTGACTGATAAGCCAATGCCCACAGTAGGGGAAAGTGAGATGGAAGATGAGCAATATGGCATCAGATCAGGATGCAGCACAACCACACCAATGTTTGCAGCGAGAAAGATACTTGAGAAGAAGGTAGAAATGAAGAAAGAGTCCAACTGGGCATTCCTAGACTTGGAGAAAGCATATGACAAGGTTCCAGAAAGCTGATTTACTCAGTCCTGAGGTGGTTTCAAGTCCCCAAAACATTGGCAGAATTAGTGCAGCCTACATACAAGGATGCAATTACTCAATTCTGAACAGTGTTTGGTCTCACAGAGGGAATCCCAGTGAGAGTGGGTGTGCATCAGGGTTCATCTCTGAGCCCACTGTTGTTCATACTGTTGATGGACTTCATTAGCAAACAGGTTCGAGGACACAGATCAACAAAGCAACTGTATGTAGACTATGTAGCACTACAGGTCGACTCAGAGCAAAAACGTCAGCAAAAGGTAGGGGAATAGAAAGTAAAAGAGAAGCACACTGGATGAAACTGAGTTCAGATAAAACAGATGTAATGGTAGCAAATGAGGGAAGTCAGAGGAAGCTCAGAATTGAGATAGAGACAGAATGGAAGATAGTGGAAAAGGTTAGCTCCTTCAAGTATCTGGGAGGGGTGGTTAAGGAGAAAGGAAGTCTGAATAAGGAGGTCAAAGCTAGAATCAGAGGGGCTGCAGCCAACTGGCACAAAGTGTCAAAAGTAGTGTGTGACAGAAGGATGTCAAAGAAACTGAAAAGTAAGGTGTACAAAACAGTGGTGTGGTACAGAAACCTGGGCAGTAAAGGTAGAACAGCTGAGGAAGCTAGAGGTGATGGGTTACTGACAATGAAGTGCCTGAGCTGGGTGATAAGATGCACACTGTAAAACAGACAAACAAATGAGGACATCAGAGCAGAAGCCTAAGTCCAAATGCAGAGAAGGTCAACAAGCAGATTGTGGTGGTTCAGGGACATGTGCAGAAAAGCAGAAGACAATCTGTTGAAGAAGATTTGGGACAGTCAGGAAGTAGGCTAGAGGAAACGAGGGTGTCCAACAAAGAGCTGATGGATTGTGTGAGAGAAGACTTGTGATAGTCAAGTGTGACTGTTGAGGAAAGTAAGAGAGTGGCATTGAAACAAGAGAGACGGCAACATTTAACACAACACCTCAACCCTTGTAGAAAATGGGAAAATGAGCATCGATGATTATAATGAGGTAATTGTATACAGGTTAAAACAGATCTGCAGAGTAGTAAGACAGTAATGTTGTGGCTTTTTTAAGTAGCAGATATGCACTATTTATTAAGTACTTCAAAGATTAAGATTCTTGGAGAATATAGAGGGGAGTAGACACAATCTAGTTGAAGGGTTGATATGAGAAAATGGAAGTATAAAAGAAGCTGATTAAAGAGGAATTATAAAGGGGGCAGTTGGCATTTGGGGCCCACTGTTTTTTAATTGGAAATGCTTGGCCGGGCTTGCAGCTGACTGATTTGGTATTTAATTTTTCAAACCATGTGTTGGAAGACTCGGACATTAGTTTACTTAATAGAGGTTTGACTTTTGTTCCCGCTCACATCAGTAATCTGAGTGAGACTTTGATTGATCTCAGACTATTTTGTCATTCTGTCTCCTTGAAATTGTTGTTCAAAAATGATGCTGATTTTTCTATTAACACCAAACGATTAGATCATTGTAAAAGAAAAAGTAGTTTTATACCAAGTATACCTTACAATGTTGAATGTTTTTTGAAGCTTTGTGAAAGTGACTTTTATTCTGGCTATTCCAAAAAATGTAACAAGTTTTCTTACTTTAACCTTACTACAGCTGAGTTTAAATCTCTAAATAAGTTAAGATCAGTAAGGGATCTAACCATCAAACCTGCAGACAAGGGAGGAGGTATAGTTTTACTAAATACCTCAGATTATGTGACCAATATGCTCACCCTTTTGTCTGATGGTACTACTTATAAAATAATTACATCTAGGGATGTTCTTAAGATTATTAAAAAAGTACATGATGAAATCTATGACTTATTAATGTGTAGACAAATCAATAAAGATATCTATGATTATCTCTACATTGAGTTTCCAAATACACCTATTATAAAAGGACCACCCAAAATACATAAGAACATTATACCTATACCCATGAGACCTATTGTCTCTGGTGAAAAGTGGGTAACATCCACTATTTCTAGTTATATTGAAAATCTTTTGAGACCAGTGGTGGATGAAGTACCCTCCATTCTTAAAGATACTTACCAATTATTGGAAGATATAAATGGGTTAAGCTTGGATGTAATAACACATGATTATTTATTAATAACTTTGGATGTGAATAATTTATTCACATCAATTCCCAACGATTATGGCATACAAGCAGTAAGAGAATTGATTGCAGACCATCCAGACTTTAGCACCAACAAACAAATCTTGATCAGCCAACTGTTAGAGATGGTTCTTTATAATAATTTGTTTATTTTTAAGGACAAATGTTATTTACAAAAATGGGGGGTTGCCATGGGCACCCCCTGTGCTAACACTTATGCTAACTTGGCTGTTTATTTCTGGGAAAAGAGTTTTCTTTTTAATAACAGTTATTTTACCCAGATTAAATTGTATGAAAGGTTTGTTGATGACATCCTTATTGTTTGGGAGGGCACTTTGTCAGAGTTTGAACATTTTTTCATCTACTTGAACTCTACCACCACGTTTTTTACATTTACTATGGAAGCATCCAGAGTAAGTATTAACTTTTTGGATGTCACCCTAACATTGTCAAATGAAGGTTTGTTAGTTCCATCTCTGTATAGAAAAGACACCTGGAAGAATAGCCTTCTATCTTTTGACAGTATGCATCCCAGGCATGTTTTTCCTGGGATTGTAAAAAGTCAATTTGTAAGGCTATTTAGGATATGCAAGGACTATGTAACATTGGGGGTGGAAGCAGACAAAATGGAGAATCTGTTTATACATAGAGGTTATGATTCTAAATTAGTGAGAGATATTAAAGTTGGGATCTTAGGTCCGACAAGTTATTCTGAAACTATTGATAGTGTCCATGTAGGAGTTAATTATAGTAAATCAGTATGTGATTTTAAAAGCAAGAAGTTGTCTTGTATTTTGAAATATACTAGTGATATCATGTTTGTTAAAGAGGTCATCAGAAAGAATTGGAATGTTCTTATCATGGAACCGTCCACTAGGATCATTGTAGGTGACAAACCTTGCTTTATGTATAGAAATTGTGATAATTTAAAAAAGATCCTTTGCAATGACCAGACATTGAATAAGTTGTCCAAATTGCCCTTTAGTAATAGGGTTGGTACTTTTCCATGCAATCATTGCACTAGATCCAAATATATTAGTACTGAGCAAATCTTTTATCATCCCACTCTGAACTGGGTTTTTAGGCCCAAGTTCTTTGCCACATGCAGCACAAGGATTCTTGTTTATTTAGCTACTTGTTTGAATTGTGACGCTTTTTATGTGGGCCTCACCAAAAGAAGACTGACTGACAGAATGTATGACCATTTATATGACATTCGTAAGGGCAATGAACTCAATGCCCTAGCCAAACATGCTCTAGACAATAGGAGTCATCATTTTTGTTTTAGAGTTCTGCAGATTGCTTTGGTTAATAATAGAGGTGGAGACCCACTGAATTATCTTGCCACAATAGAACTAAAATGGATATTGAGACTGAGTGCCCATTTGCCCCCAGGCCTCAATAATAACAGGAGATGGTGATAATAGTTTTTTTATTGGCCCTTATGTCTAGCTAGGTTGTTTCTTTGATGCTTTAACCTTGTTGGTGGCCCTATGTTTTGGAACATTCATATACTGCTGGTCATATGTTTTGTCATGTTGTCGTTATGCCTTTAATTATATTTTATATTCATTGATACATATTTTCATTTTATTTTATTTCATTTTATTTTATTTCATTTTATTTCATTTTATTTACATTTGATTAGGAATGATTACTGTATGTATATGCAACACGCCTTCGCGATATATATATTTTTTGAATGCGTTTTTGAAGGTTTATAAGATAATGCAGGTTGAATATGATGCTTGTTTATCAGAGTAACTATGGTTTTAAATATGTAATTGGCTAGTAAATTGATTTTTAATTGCTTAATTTCCCGCCTAGAGCGGTATTTAAAGAGTATTGTTTTAATGTATTTTTATCTGATGAAGCGTGGAGGAGTCCACGCGAAAGCGCTCATCTTTGTCATTAAAGCTTTGCTTCTTTGGATTTATTTGGATTTATTTGGCATTTCGTTCCTTCATTTCATCGTGGTGAGACTACATGTATTTATAGTTGTTGCTTGCAGCTGACATCTTATTTCCCTGTCTATATCCTGGCAAAGCCACTGACACTTACAGCCAGTTAGAAAAAGACCAACATTCGCTGCTATGCAGTGACTCAGAAGGCATTTCTATGATTATGAGGTTTTTTTCTCAAACCAGCAGTCCATGTGAAAATCTAGAGGAAAGGACAACAGCAAACAAGTTACAACTAAGACAGAATAAAAATGGAATGAGCAACTACAACAGTTTGCAATATAAATGTGGCCACTAGGGGTCTAAAGTACAACTTAGGCCTAAGCACACTTCAAAAACTGAGGAAGAATATCTTTTTAGATTTTATGATGTATAACTACTCATACATAATGTAGAAACTCTATAACTTAAGTAATTTGATTAACAGTTATTAAGAAATAATACTCACTACAACCATCTTTGAAACTACTAGTTAAGTATAATGATATAGAAAGAACCACCAAGAGATATTTAATATGCAGTAAATAAAAAGCAACAAAATAAATCCCTGAGATGCAGAATCAGTAATGCATAACAGGTTCAGTATGCACAGACTTATAAAATGTCATGTACAGTATGTAATGACACTCAAAATAAATCTCCAATAACATCAGTAAGTCTAGCACACAGAAGTTATGCAACGAAAAAAAAATGCTCAAGAACACAGAAAAGGTAAATAGATTTTTAAAGTACATTCTGTGCCTTCTCATAAGTTACACTTAAAGACTGTTCCAAAACAGAGTACGCAATAATATAATGGGGGTGTTTATGAAACAGTACAGGACAAAGCAATGGTAAAGATAATAAATAAAAAATGTATTACTGGAAGCTGCTCTATTTAACTTTATCCAGTCATAAACAAAAAATATAATTGCTCATGGATTCATTCATCAATCCATTTGTTTGCTCACTCATTCATTTTCTGACACAGCACTTACCTATTTCAGGGTTTGAGAAGAGGAAGAGCCAATGTCCATATTAGTGGGTGCATTCATGGCAGAGAAATCACACACACACACACACACACACACACACACACACACACACACACACACACACACACACACACACACACACACACACACACACACACACACACACACACACACACACACACACACACACACACACACACACACACACACACACACACACACACACAGAGAAGAGGGAGAAAGTAAGGATAATACAACACTCACCTTCTTGGTTGCCTCTGTAGCCACCAGAATAGGGGATCCTGCTGATCTTTCAAGTGCGATGTTATAAGCATCAATCCCATGTCCAATGACAAACTATAAGGGCCCCATAATAAAAGTATGTCCACCACACAAATATTTAACTGTATGCATACGTAACAGTATGCCAATTCACTCTAAGACTGATTCTTTGAGTCTCAGCAAAATATGTACCAATGAATTATTAGTTAAACCTTTTTACTGGATTTAGCTGATTATGTCCCCCCCCCAAAAAAAAATGACTGACTCCATAAAATCCCTCAGAGTACTCTAATGAAGCAGGATGCCACAGCACAAAGTATCTCCAGTCATAATATACCACAAAACATACTTAAAAGTGCAATGTGAGCTTCAGGGCTGATATACTCTCTGCATCCTTTTTCAGGTCACACCTCACAACTGTCCCCGATTTCACGGACTTCCCTGAATTTGATGCCAATTTTAGCTCAGTCCCTCTTAACCCCTCCTAAAAATGGTGAATTTTGGAGAAAAGGTGGTGAATTATACTTAATAAATAATCACGATAATTAAGAGTTTTAGACTTATTTTACTTCAGAAAATGAACATTAATTCACCTTCTCTAATTCTGTCAATGTCTCGAGTTAATAGTAGTAGTAGTTTAAAAGTGTCTTGGTTGCCCCTGATTATTTCTTGATTTGTCTGATTTATCCCTGATTCTGTTGAAATCTGTCCCTAATTTGTTGAGAACTATGCTTCAGGCAAAATAGTTAAATAATGCATGCATGTGATCTTTGATTAGTTTGACGCAAGAAGGATGTGATGTAAATGCAGCATGTCATAAATGTAGCATTGTATTTTTAAAACATATTAAATATTTTTGATTATTGGAGAGGTTTTGCACTGTAGATTTCATTCCAGATTAATTGGAGTGTTGTTTTCTTAGGTTTATTGACTTGCATTTCAGCAGATCCATTCGCTGGGACAGCATGCATTTTTAAAGTACTAAAGAGCACCTTAAGCTTCATATTCATTCTCATTCAGTGACTTCTGCTTTACAGTAAACATGTGTTCTACCAATATGCCTTAAACATCAACTGTACTTATAAAAGCTTACTTGGTTCAGGCCAGTGTCTTCTAAATGTAATGCTTATATTGTAAGGTTTATGTAACTTTGCATATAAGTAATATTATGATAATTTTTTGTGCAAGAAACTCACATAACGTTCCTTGTCCTCTAGCAAGGTGCCTTTGCAAATTGCTTACTAAAACTTTCTGTAAGGGATAGCTTTTACATGAACTACTTGACCATATGAAAACGGGTAATAATAATTCTACCTCATGACTTTTACAATGGTGCTGTCATCTAGGTCCGTAAACCAGTACAGTGTCTCAGTTATAAACAGATCAGAAAAATATAGTTTGAAATAAGTCCATGTATTAACACAAATCTTCTTTATCGAAGGTACTCAAGGCAGCATATTCTGGTGGTCACATTAATCTCAAGGAGTCACATAAGCGTAAGCACACTCCCTCTGATGATATTTTAAGACATAAGGCTCAAACTGCTTCAGTATCAACATCTTCATGCATATTATATACCACAGTTAATCAACTTCAGATTGCTATTATTTATAACCTGATATTTATCATTAGTTAATAATTTTATATTACCAGCATTTTTACAAGTTTTGCAAGATTTATTTAGACAGTCTGACAGTAAGGAGTAGAGAGGTAATAAATCACAATAATGGATGAAAAAACATGAGCTTAGATCTGTACTTGCGTGTATGAAGAATTCAATATTACCTTTTTTTTAGAACCTCAAGTCAGTATCTAGGCAACCTTTGGTTTGTGTTGCTTAGATACAAAAAGTGTACTATAATGCCATCTTACTATCTGCTGGTTTTACAATATAGAATTTCAAATAATTATAGAAATTATAATTGCAAATGTTATATCACATATAGTAATTAAAATTGATTACAGATATGCAACAACTAGTAAATGCATTGGCATGACCACAGTCATTGCTATGTAAAAGAAAACAGTTAGTTGCTATCATATCTGCAAAGTAAAAATAAAAAGCTTGGAAATAACTGCACTGAACTATAAATATTGCCTGAATACTTTAATAAAACAACTGAGAGAAGAAGGAGAGAAGCAAAGGAAATTAAGGGGTTGAACTTTGTTCTTCTAAATGATGATGTTAAATTACTAGAACACACACACACACACACACACACACACACACACACACACACACACACACATGACATGTGCAAGCACTCTCTCTCTCTCTCTCTCTCTCTCTCTCTCTCTCTTTTACAGTTTGTAGCTGTCACCTTATAATTTTCTTTTACTCTCCTCTCGCAGTGACCCCAATACACATGCATTGCTTTCATTTTATTTTTATTTCCTTTCTCTGTCTTTCGATCCCTCATTGCCTTTCACATGGGCATTCACGAACCTAAACTTTAAATCAAAATGTGTATTGTGGTTCTGCAAAACTGGAAAACTTCAGGCACTTTTATAAGGTAGATTTGTTTGTGAAATTCCAGGATTCCAAGAGTGCTATGCAGGCATCCATGAACTGATGTTTTTATTCCTTCCTGTGGTGCTGTGGTAGCATTGTCGCCTCCCAGTAAGATGTCCTGTTCGATTCTCAGCTATAGCATATTCTGTGTGGAGACATGTGTGAATGGGCGTACCTTTGTTGAAAGTTGTGCGACAGGGCCTGCAACTTGGCATGTAAAAATCTACTGCCAATCATTAGTGAACCGGAGTTTCGCTGTGGCGACCCCTAACCGGAAAAAGCCAAAAGACACAAACAAACAGTATTTGTTTGCTTAGTCAGATGCATGCATAAAGTTTGCCTATGCTAAAGAAACTGTCACAGTCTTTGAAGGGGTTTGTAAAATTAAATAAAAGTAAAGTGAAAAGGTGATGAGCATAAAGAGTTAAATGGAAAAATTGTGATACCAGGATGGTAAAAAAGCTAAGTAGCCTGAAGACAACGGAAAATAAATCTTTTTTTTTCTGCACCTGACCTTCAGTACTGGTGCTGAGATTGCAAAGTCATCAATTCATCATGATGGCTGATGAGATATTTCAAGATATTATCAGACATTAAGATAGTTCTTAGTGGACAAGGAGACAGAATGAGGAGAATGCATTCAGTAAAGCATTTTCCTTTGCTTCTGTTAAAAGAGCTTTAAGTTATTTTTTTGTCTTTCTTTGGCTGGATTGTGTCTATAGATTTCATAGATGTGATTTTGTCTACAAGACTGAAAAGCAAATGAATAAATGAAATGCGGATGAGTAAAAATGGATGAAATGGCAAAGGAATATGCTCAGTAGTCAGAGAGCCCATGAATGTGCTCATTGTGGTTATGTCAGCATTTGGTCACTTAAGCAAAATCAGATAAGTGCACTACCAAAAAGAAGCCCTCTTCCTTTATGTCCCCTGTGTGTAAATAACAATACATCACATGGCACAGTAGTACAGTGGTACACAAAGGGTTATTCAAGTTACAGGAGGCACATTAACGAGGCTTACTAAAACAGAACAATATCATTAGCTAACAATTAACTAAGAAGAAAATTAGCCAAAGCACATCGTTAAAGACAAATTGTACTTATTCACAAAAGCTTAAAGTGTACACGAGTGCATCAGGATTCCATGAATTCGAAATACAATACAACTTTAATGACTGAGGCAGCATGTGTGAATTGCTAATGGCTGTATGGAAAAAATTAATAGCTCTTAAAGCATTTCTGTGCTGATGGTAGATAAAACTCTAAGGACAATGTGGCAAAGTTTCCATGTTCATAACAGCTAATTTCTATATATTATACTTAAACCACAAAGTTGCCTTTTTTAATCGCAAGAACATGCAAAACAAATGGACAAAACTGGGATTAATTTGCTTTATTCCCAGCATCTGATATATTGAGTTTGATGATGGATACATGGTCCATCATGTTAGTGGCAGTAGGAGTAGCAATGCAGGACTGTTATTCTTTCAGATGATAGAAGTGACTTACAATTGAGTCTAAGTGTAGAGTACATGCTGAACAGAAAGTGGCAAAAGGACAGCATCTACAAGAAGAAAACCCAACAGCCTTCCCCCTTTCCAGCCATGCATGAATCACCCTGACAGATGTATTCGTCAAAGTACTATATGAAATAAGAATGGAGCAGGACCAGGCTAGACAGGAAACAACACAAGACCTAAAAGCAGGGGATCAGATACTACTGCTTTGAAGTTTGTAGGTATTACCAAAGATGAAACCATGGCAACAAGCTCTCAGTGTAGCAGTGTTGCTGGGGTAATGAATACAGTAATCATGATGGGAACTGAGATAATGACTAAGGCACGAGATGGGATCTATATACAGGGCTGATATAAAGGATAAATTGAGCAAGGCAAATTCCTAATAACATGCAGCCTTACCGCAGCACTAGGGTATATACATTAGGAGCAACTGCATGCAAAGAGGGAACAGGATGTTATGGTGGAGGAATTTGACCCAAAGGAGAGAAATGTTTTAGATAAAGATGTAATTAGCACTCAGGATTCAAAAATATATATTTACAGTGGGACCAAAAAGAAGTACTGTAAAACAATTTATTCAGTGTTTTTTATACTTTTGAGGAGAGATCTCTGCATTGATTACCACGTTAACAAATTATGTTGTCCTGGACGCCCTGTATCTCTGCAAATCCAAAGGCTCCACCAGTATTAGGACCAGGGACCTGAACCTTTACCAACAGATAAATAAAATATGTTAGAGAAATATGAGTATAACCCAGCACCTCCAAAAATGTCTGGAATAAACTCCCTTTGCATGTTAAGCAGTGTTCCTCACAATCTTTCTTTAAATATAAACTAGGTGAGTGGATGTTTATGCCCAAATTTACTCTGAAATTGACTGGTATGGTTCACCTGGAGAAAGGAGGTAAGTCTCAGGGAAGGCAGTGGCAGGGTGTAAATACTCATAAGAGTAAGTGGCCTGGGAATAGCTTTGAAATCTATAAAAATAACAGATATATCAGCTGCACAACTCTTTCTTTTAATTATTCTTCTAATATAACTTAATTTAACATAAAATTATATAACGGAATGCATTATACAAACAGAGATATTTTATATCCAAAAATGTATCAAGAGATTGAGAAAAGCAATTAACATGCTATGAAAAGTTTGCTACTTTAGTGACAGAAAACAGTTTGGCAGCCTGAGTATAGAATATAAAATACAGATCACTGCAGCTTAACAAAACAAATGTCTTGCAGTTTTCAGTATTATTATTGTTATTATTTTACTATTATTTTTAACAAAGCTATTGACATGAGAACTAAAATATTTTAAACCTTCATATACTACAGTGATGAATCTTTTGAGTCAGAAAAGGTACACTCTAACCTAAAACTGGGCAAAATTAAGCCACTAGCAAAAGCTGAGTGACACATATAAAGCCACGGCTAGGTTTAAGCTATGCACTATGTTAGTGTCATAACATACTTCAGTGTACCCACACTCCTTGCATCAAGTAGCCATTCGCAGAGTCACACTTCGATGAGAAGAGGCAAAAGATAATCTCTGTTTTACAATGACATCACTCAGAAAAGGTGAGCCATTTTTTTCTAATAACTTCATTGCAAAATATCAACATTTCATGTTTTTGTGTGGCTAATGCAGGGTTTATGCATGTCTAATGTTATCTGTTTACTAAGGCTTCTTCTTTGTGACGAAACCATGCCTGTCATAGATAAAGACACAACTGAACATGATATGCTAGCTGAATATATAATATATATATATATATATATATATATATGTATATATATATATATATATATATATATATATATATATATATACAGACACACACACACGCAATATATTAATACACATTGCTGTAGGGCAGTTGACCGAATGGCAAGCAAAACTGATGGCCAAGACATGAATGGCATTATGCTGAAACACATAACATTGATACATTTTGTGCATGTTCCAGGATTACCCCAGAGCAGAGTAAACCAAATGCAGGTGTTTTTTAGTGTCCTTTTTAGGCAATGTCAAACTGATAAACATACCGCCTTAACTGAACCTATGAAGAAATATCTAAAGGTTGCACTGCTTAATGCTAGAAGACTTAACAAAAAACTCCACTCCCTGCAAGCTTTCCTCTCACTGCAGAGTGTAGACATCTGTGTAGTAATGGAGACGTGGTTTAAAGTTGCTGACAGTACCCCAGTAATGCAAGGTTATAATTCCTTTCACACCTATAGACCAGCTACTGCACAGATGGGAACTAAAGCTGGATTAGTGTCCATCTATACTAAAACCAATTTCACATCCAGCCTAGTTAAAGTGTATGACCCACTGGAACTCATACATGTGCAACTCACCATAAACAGGTTATTATCCCATATCCTTGCAACATATAGGTTCCCCTCCATAGCCTAGAAAATCCATAATGCCTTATCTCAATGTACTAGAGTCCCACACCATTCAGCCCAATACGATATCCATGGGGTTCTCACATTACCCCTGAATAAATTTAGATTAGGAATTCTACACCACTTCTAAAGCACACGCCCAGCAATTCCTAAACTTTGTTAATACCAACATCCTGGAACAGTTGGTCCATTCTCCTACCAGGGGTGCAAACATCCTTGATCTTGTACTCAAGAACATGGGTGGCCAGTGTTCCTTAACCAATGTAATATCTTTGCTCATCAGATCTGACCATAAGGCAGTATTACTTGAATTAAAAATTAAATCCGGGGATCCAGTGAATTCAAAAGCCTTTAGGAACTATTCCAGTGCTAACGTCTCTCTAACAAGCAACACCTTGGCTAAATTCCAATCACGCTCAAACCCAGTAAACACCATAGAATACACCGAGCTGTTTGTAAAATCTCAGTACAGCCATATTGATAGCTGTATAGAGTGAGCTATGTCAACCCATATCAAAAATAACACAAACTCAAAAGACAAGCCACCCTGGATCAATCATTATACAACAACCACAACAACAAACCTTGGCCAAGTGTAGGAGGATCAAAGCCACACATACCAAAAGCCCTCTGACCAATCTAAACAAACATCTAAGAGGGTTAATTAATATTTCAAAGTCTAAATCTGGAGAAAAAAAAACTTCTCAGGCAAAGAACAACCACAAAGCTTTCCACAGTTATGTCTCTAACCTCAGAGGAAATAGGCAACAATGTGTAGACCTTATTGTAAATGCATCATCTACACTGATCCAGAGGCCATTGTCAACCTTTTGAATGACCGGTTCAGATGAAATTTCTCCCCATGCTCCCCCCCCATAGTCCAAAGGAAATACCACATAACCAAATCCACCCAACCATTACTAGGGAACAGGTCATCAATGCACTTTCCAAGGCCAAAAACACTGCATCAATGGGCCCTGATAACATTCTAGGACATTTAATAAATAGCATTAAACATCTCTAATCCACTTGAATCGCTTTTCAACTGGATCCTTCTGTCAGGTTTTGTGCCTAAGGAATGGAAGATCGCTAAAGTCATTCCCCTGCACAAAGGAGGTCCAACCATTGATTTGGGTAACTATAGGCCCAAAAGTCTTATCAGCCTCATATGTAAGGCCATGAAAAGAATCATCATGGCTATTATAAATGAGGACATAAGAAACCTGCGAATGCGGAACCCATCACAGTTTGTTAAAGGAAGGTCATGCTTATTAAATCTAGTGGACGTTTTTGAGAGGATCACCAAAACTACCACATAGGCAGCAGTCTACTTAATGCCGAATGTGTGAAAGAAACCTGGGACCCAGGTGGACAGTAGTCTCTCCTTTGATAATCACATTGCCACAGTAGTCAGGAAATCCTTCTACGTGGTACACCTCATCACAAAAGGCTTCTCATCTAGGAAAAAAGAGGTCATTGTTCCCCTCTACTCGACACTCATTAGACCCATTATAGAGTACAATGACCCTTTTGGAATGTGCCTCACAAGATATCTGCAGCAGCAGGAAATGCCACAGAAGTACCTCACAAAGAGGATTACTAGCCTCAGACACAAGCCCTACACTGACCGTCTCAAAAAACCCCAGCTTTACTCCATAGCATATCACCTACTCCGAGGTGATCTCTGCCTAACATATAAAGCTATGTCAAACCCAGAGCTGTTGGACATGCTACACCTAAAGAAATACCAAACCCTCCAAGCTACTTACTCTAGGGACCTACACTTTGTCACCACAATAAACAGGACATGCTGGAGGGATAGATTCCTGTCCCAGAGACTTCCCATACTCTGGAACAAGCCACCCATCTATGTCAAGCAAAGTTCCTCATTAGCACTCTTCAAGAAAAATCTTGATAAGTGGATGGGAAATAGGAAATACACCCCGGGGATCACTTTGGTGGCTCTGCTTAACAGGGGCACAGGAAAATAACTTTCTTGGGTGGTGTAAGCCAGGGAACCTTGTTGGCTAGGCTTACTTAGGCCCTTGGGCCGATAGCCTAGTACCTACCTATGAACCTATGAAGGTAAGACTGTGCACACATCTTACCTTGACCTGGCCAAGGCTTTTGATACAACACCCCACCGGGCTTTATAGACAAAGCTCACTAATTTAGGAATAATCCCTTTTACCACTCACTGAATAGCCAACTGGCTCAATGATAGGACCAAGGAGGTTAAAATAGGTAAGGCCACCTCCAGTTACTAGCGAAGTTCCCCAGGGCTCAGCACTAGGCCCGCTCCTTTTTGGCATCCATTTCTCTGTAATGAAAGCAAATGCTGAAGGTTTATGTCTGACTAAGTTTGCAGATGATTGTAAGCTAGGGGTTATCATTGACTCCCCCACAGACACCAGCATTCTTCAAGAAGTTCTATCTCTGACTCGGAAATTCTGCCAAAGTCATGGTCTTAAACTCAGTGCTAAGTAATGTGTAATTGTATCCCTTGGGAAGTCAACCAATTGATTGCATCAATTGATTACATTGTTAATACACCCCTATGAGTTGACCCAATGGTGAGGGATCTAGGTGTGCACATAGACAGTAGCCTTACGTTTGACTACCATGTGGCCACAGTGGCGAGAAAATGCTATTATGTTGCACAATTTATAAGTAAAGGCATAGCATCTAGGTCCCAAGAGGTAATTTTCCCACTTAACTCTGCCCTTATCAGACCAATCACAATGCTCTCTTTGGTATGTACCTGACCAGGCATTTACAGCAACTAGAGCAACCTCAGAGGTTCCTTACAAAAACATTACAGACATTACAAGATGTAACAGACCTGCCTTATGCAGAGCACGTTAAAGCCCTTTCTCTCTGCTCAGTCTCCTATAGATTGCTGAAGAGTGATCTATGCCTGACTTACAAGGCATCTGCAAACTCCACACTTATGAACCTCCTATATATTTGTAAGTCAAAAAGTATCAAAAATACAAGTTATAGGGACCTGAATTTTGTTTGTGACTTAAACATAACATGCTGGAGAGACAGATATGCATCCCAGACACTGTCCCTCCAATAGAACTGGCTTCAATGTGAAAGTGAGTTTGTCTATTACCCAGTTTAAGCACAACCTAGACAAGTGGAAGAGGGCATTTACATCAAGCTTGGCACCTATGGCCCTTATAGGCAGAGGCAGCTTATAAATGCCTGGCCCTCACTGTCCTATTTGGATACAGGATATTATTTTTCTTTTGGTAAAATTTCCCTAGGCTTAGAAAGGTCCTGAATTGACATATATTTACATTTAAATAGCCCTGATATATTTGCCATAGTTTTATTTTATTTATGAACCAATTTTAAACAGCTTTTTTTCAGAATACCTTTTAGGTAAATATTTTATTTTTTAGGATTGCCACTTTGGAGCCTTTTTCCCATATTATACTCATATGCTGTCACAAAACATGCATTGTCTGAGCTGGGGCTGTGTGTAATTACACATTGGTAAGCAACATTCTAAACATTTGTGTTTGTTCCAGAAATGCTCTCAATAATTAATGCTTCACTGCACTTAGCAATACCCACAATGTAATTCAAATTATATGCCCATCAGTCCACCCCAGCTTTTTTCTGCTAATTCCTGCATTTGATCACTCTCTGTCACCTAAGCATTTTGTATGTTATCTGTATTTTAAAAGACCACACCAGCATTTTACTGCAATTTTTGTAAAATATTAATGTAGCATCCCCTTTATCACTGCACCATGTTTCTGCTTCCCTGCTCCTTGCTTTTATAGATTGCAGCACTGATTTTCCTCCTTACCCTTGGACATTGGTGATCTTCTTAGCCCATTTTGTTCTGCTTCTTAGCCCATTTCTAATAGCCACGCATTGCCTGCATATATACTATTAAAAACTGCGGTGGTGGTGCTGCGGTAGCATTGTCGCCTCATAGTAAGACGTTGTCCTGTTCGATTCTCAGCTAAAGTGTCTTCTGTGTGGAGACATGTGTGAATGGGCATACCTTCGTTGAAGGTTGTGCATCAGGGTTGGCAACTTGGTACATAAAAATCTACTGCCAATCATTAGCGGACCGGAGTTCCACTGTGGCGACCCCTAACTGGGAAAAGCCAAAAGACACAACATTTATGCCAGTGCAAGAGAGACAAAAGGACAAGATTCACAAATGCTTACTATTACCCACATAGCCTTTCGTGTGTCCAAGCATAAACAGCAGTACTTGTATTCAGGACTCATAGAATTGACGTGGACTATGTGTAATTATATTCAGTACCTCAAAACGTCCAGTAACTCAGTCATAAAAGCTGTCATGGAAAGATAAATTACTATCTGGGCTGATGTGGAGCTCAGCTTTGCATGCCCACATTTTGGGTATAACACACAGGTTCAGTATGCACAGTGAGCACATGATGCTACTGTAGCTGTCCATTCAGTGTACTTCTCAACTTCTGTGCACAAGAATTCTGGAAAAAAACAAAAAGTAAGGGGGAAGGCCCAAAATCAGGAACAATGTTTATGTATTACTCTAATTCCTCAAAAACATTAATAGAACAACAGGCTTTGCATCAGCATTCATTTTCTGAACAATAATCTCTAATGTCTGGTATTACTGAGTGTAATCCTCAGTGATTTACCAGAAACAAATATGGGGAAAAAGGCAAAAATATGAGGCAAAATCAGGGATATTCTGCGAAATCATGGACAGTTAAAGGTATGCTTCTCAGCAAAATTGTAAAGTAATTCCCAAGGATTATATAGTTTAAAATAAACTGTCAGCATTTGGCTATAAACCAAGTGTGTCTTGGGATCAGATTTGCAGCCTGATGTCATTGTTAGGTCAGGTTGCTGCTGACAGTGGCTCACTGATTAATGGCCAGTTGTATTAAGCCAACCTCTGTCTTAGCATTGGCCCTTTGGATTACCTAATTAATTATGATGATTTTAGTTGTGTGTCTGCTTCAGAATTGCTTTTTATGGTTAATTCGAATAACTTGGTTTGGTTTAAATCTAACATAGCATGTTGCTTGCCATAATTTTTTCCACAGTACTTCCTTATGCACAAGTTTGGAAGGCCAGCTACTACATGAAAAACAATATATACATACATATATATATATATATATATATATATATATATATATATATATATATATATACACATTAGTAGTGAAGTATAAGCAGTTCGCCAGGAGGAATAAAAAGCAAAAGGAAAATAGGATATATTTAATTTTTTTTTAATATTAATTTGCAAATAATTTTGTGAGTGATTGTGTGTATATGTGTGCCTGTGTGTGTGTGTATGTGTGTGTGTGTGTGTATGTGTGTGTGCGTGTATGTGCGTGTGTGTGCGTGCGTGTGTGTGTGTGTGTGTGCTTGTATATGTGTGTTTGGTTCATTTATGTAAGTGTGCATATGTGTATGTGTGTGTGTGTGTGTGTGTGTGTGTGTGTGTGTGTGTGTGTGTGTGTGTGTGTGTGTGTGTGTATGTGTGTGTTTGGGTGCATCTGTGTATAATGCTTTCTTGAACATGTTGATACAGATACTACTGTATGATCAGAAATGTAGCAAGTATGTACCTGTAGGGAAAGTGCCTTCAAATCCCTAGGTGTGCGATAATATCTACACTATTCCCAGTCTAAAGTGGCTTATTGCAATTGCAAATTGGGCATCTAGAGTTGTTGCAATGTGAAGTTCTGTGAAATGGACTAAGGTGCATTGTGATTACATATGTGTCTTTGCTATGAATGGATATTATATGTACTCTTTCTTTAGGTTTTAGGAAGTAGTAAAAATCATAGTGGCTGTTAAGAATTTAAATATCTTTTTGATTTAGCAAGAATGTAGCTTGACTTACAATGATGAGGCACGATCAGTGCAGATATAATTTTGATGAGGTACCAAATGTGTACGTAAGAAATATGTGCACGATATATCATTTAGGGTCTGCTATTAAGGGAAAGATAGAGAGAAAGAAAGAAAAGAAAGAAAAAGCATGTATATATGGGTCTATATCACTACATTGACAGCTAAAAACACTGAACAGCCTTACCTCGACACTGCTTAACCAAAAGCAGGCAATGTTGAATGGCCACAACAGCAATTTGTTTCACTGGGAAAAAAATCGCTGGGCCAACAAAAAAAAAATCAAAAAACAACACACAAGATAAAGTAGAGGGGGGCTTTGCCCACCATACCCCCTGGATCAGGCACTGGTACTTTTGCTCTAACTATAACATTACAGTTGGTAAATTTAACATAGGGGTATGAACAGGGCTGATTATTCTACAGTATTTTTGTTTTCATTTGTGTGAAGCCATCTATGTAGATATCTGTGGCCTAGTTCAGTGCTGATTTTTTCCTAAGTCTTTTTTCTAAATCACTTTGTACAATTGCAGAAGTGTGGTCAAGGATTCAGGCAAGCATATACCATGCCTGCCACTGCATATATGTTTCTAAATGGACTTGTTGGTTGGTTTTCTGTTTTTCTGCAATGAGATATATAGGAAGCATATACAAGTTATACAGTTCTCTTGAGGATATTGGGATAAAACTGTGCATTTATTAGGTCGTATTTAGTTTTGCTAGGTGGTATTAGGCAGTTTATTCTTGCTCTTTGTGTTTTAATGTGTTTTAACTGATTTTTTGTGTCAGGCATCTGTTAAGTAATAAATGCAGTTCTAGTTGTGTGTGTGTGTGTGTGTGTGTGTGTGTGTGTGTGTGTGTGTGTGTGTGTGTGTGTGTGTGTGTGTGTGTGTGTGTGTGTGTGTGTGTGTGTGTGTGTGTGTGTGTGTGTGTGTGTGTGTGTGTGTGTGTGTGTGTGTGTGTGTGTGTGACTATACACAGACTCACACATGAGTGAGCATGCATGAAGAGGAACTCTAAGACTCAGGACACTACCCAGCAGGAGGACCTTTACAACCTATACTGTCCACCGTCAGGCAGGTGTGTAATGGCTGTAGCCACAAGTCGACATGCACTTCTGTATATGTCTAGAAACTCCAATGGGATCCTGTTGATTCCATGCTTAGGAAATTCTACTGCTACTCCTCTAACCTGTAACACCAGGGTGCATTACAGAAACAGATGATAACACCTTAAAGGGGCAGTGAAGTAATTAATGGGGATGAGGTGCTTCAAAGAAAAAAAGTATAATATGTTAACCACGGCTTTCTAAGCCAAGAATGTGTAAAGGAAAAAAGAATCGGATGAAGCATTATGTAGACCGGAACTGATTCATTCAGCACCAGTGTGTGCCAGCAGCTGCAGTTATTTCTATTTAAGCTGAACAATGAAAAGCAGCTGGGCAAGTCTTCACTTTTTTGGTTACATAGTCTTGTGATTAAGTGTTAGCTAGGATTTCCTATAGAAGGCATCATGGCAAAGCAGTGGCGAGTTTCAAGATCTATTTTCAAAAATTAATGGGAAATCCTATAGCTACATACAGGGCATAAAGTGTAGATTATACAGTGATATGTGCCTGATGACTACATTTACAGATATTTGTGAGTGGTAGCTGTCTTCACACATCACTGGGGATTACATTTAAAGATGAAAATTAAAATAACTATTCACTCTTCCTGGACATAACTAGACAGGCTTAGGTCACAGCTCGTACCTCTCTTTGTACAACTGAAATAGTAGATGGGAACAATAACTCCTACAGGTAACACAGAGTGGACATATCACATGGATTTAATAAGCAGAGTGACAAGCACATCTGTGGTAAACATGTTAGCAAATTAAGGGCAAAGTTTGTTCTTTACATGAGAAAATGTTTTCATCTGCTGAGCACTATTAGCAAAACTAGCAGAAGGCAGGAAAAGGGTCCCAGTGGAAGCAATAGACACAGCCTTCCCAACATATCTGGGACTAGCACTGGGATACACTTATGAAGGTACATTAAATAGAAATTCAGAAACAATCTGGAAACTTTGAGAACAATGGTTATGAAGCAGCTAAGAAAAAATATTTGATAAGGCACATACCAGTTTTTTTTTTTTGAGTCTTATAAAAGTATAAGATATACTGGAGAAGTATCTCAAGGGAAGCAAGCTTAATGCGTTAAGGATGCCCTGGTGCAACTGCATCTCACACATTGAGAATTCTGGGAAAAGCCTTCTTGTAAACTCTTAACTGGGACTCATTCACCTCCTAAAATAAACAAAGTAAAAACTAAGAGAGTAGAAAAGTCTAAATGTTACAATTAAGCTAGAAAAGATGTGAAGAATTAAAAAAGAAATAAGAATTAGTCAGCAACAGTGGGATAGGCTTTGGGAAAACTCTATACGTATATATATATATATATATATATATATATATATATATATATATATATATATATATATAATATCTGGTATTAACAAAAGATAATTTTACACCTATGATACTGTACACCGATGAGATTATTCAGAAGTAAGGATGAAGCTGAAACAAAACAATGGCAACAAAAAACACAAGCAGAAGGAAATGTGCATATGTTTTGGTTCTCTTGGAGGTCGGCACAGTATAGATGGAAGGAATGTTCTAAAGGATGAGAAAAGGGATTTATGATGGCTGCCAAAAAAGCAATTGCTAAGAAATGGAAATCAAAGTCTAAACCAACGGTACTAGAAGTAGTGAATATAGTAACAGATATAAAACAACTGGAAATTGGAGCTTTAGAAAAGGGTAGGAGTAAACTACATAGGAAAAAAATGTTGGAACAATACATGCAGACAAAGAACAAGGTTTAAAAGAAGACAGGAACTGAATGAGCTATGTAATGTTTGATTGACATTGACTGGATAGATTATAAATGATATGTAATATTTGCAACTAAGATTATGTCAGTATGGTTTGTTTTTATTTATATAATTGTATAATTGCTTATTTCATAAGTTATAATTTAATAAAGATGCTTCTTGTTTAATTTAAAAAAAGATACTTGGAAAATTAGTGACAAGGTTATTACAATCATCAGGGACAGAAACTGATGAGGTAAGAAGAGGACGGTCAAAAGAAAAGCTTCAGAATGGAATATTATCTGTGGCATCTAAATCATTCATAACAAAAATTGGAAGACACCTAGTCACGAGAACTTAAGGAGAGTTCAAAATGTCTTTTTAAAATGGATCAGTCAAATT
Organism: Protopterus annectens; assembly: GCF_019279795.1. NCBI lineage: Eukaryota > Metazoa > Chordata > Ceratodontiformes > Protopteridae > Protopterus > Protopterus annectens. The sequence continues at coordinate 1,086,166,455 of NC_056725.1, forward strand.
GAAAGATAAATAAAGTAAGAGCACATGTAAAGATGCCACAAACATGGAACAAAATACTGGCATTTTACATTAACAAAATGGAAATAAAGTATTAAGATTTTTTTTATGTGAACAAATGCATCCCTGTTGTACTCTAAAGATAAATGCTACCCTTATTGAACCTTGGTTGATGTAAATATTTAGGTTTCTGCCCTAAATATTTAAAATATTTTGTTATAACTTTTTAATAATTTTGGATACTGTGCTCGCATTCATTTTGTGCTGATTTTTTCTTTGAAATATCAGTAAAACAATATAATCAAAAGTTAAAGAATGCATTTACACACATTGGCCTGCTGGGTTCTGTAACAGTTGAAAAAGTCTGGTTAGGCAACTGCTTCTTAAAAGGAGAAAGCACATCTCCGAGGAGAGAATGAGCAGACAAAATGGCTGTCAACCTACCTTAACAGTATGCATAGAAACCAGTGTAGACTGGCAGTCTGACAGTCGCCACATTAGCTGCACCATGCAGAAGAGTTGTTTGTTTCATAGCCTGTTCATGCATACATGTTGAAGAGATATAGAGTGCAACAAAGCCTCACAGATGTGGACAGCAGTATACAGTGTGAAGGCAAATTAGAAAAGGATTCTGTGGTGGACATAGGTAGAATTCTCACAGCTGGTTACTGCTGTCAGACAGTAATAAGAAATTGATCATGACAGACATGCAACTGTGACATTTTGGAAAAGTATGTGTGTATATCTGTCTGTCTGCTTCTCTGTGAGCTTGTATCCGTGTGTGTGTGTGTGTGTGTGTGTGTGTGTGTGTGTGTGTGTGTGTGTGTCTGTGTGTGTGTATCTGTGTGTGTGTGTGTGTGTGTGTGTGTGTGTGTGTGTGTGTCTGTGTGTCTGTGTGTGTGTGTGTATGTGTGTGTGTGTGTGTGTGTGTGTGTGTGTGTGTGTGTGTGTGTGTGTGTGTGTGTGTGTGTGTGTGTGTGTGTGTGTGTGTGTGTGTGTGTGTGTGTGTGTGTGTGTGTGTGTGTGTGTGTGTGTACATCTACTCATTGTGGAGGTGGAATAGTGTAGATATACATTTTGAAATTATTTTCAGTTGGGGTTCTATGGTGATTAATTGCTTTCCTGTCCCTTTACTCTCGTTAGGTGATTGTTTTGAAGACTTGGAGCTTCTAGTCCATTTTATTCTGGTATAACATCAGCATCAACTGCTTCCGTCTTTTTATGTTGTCTGTTATAAAAAGTGCAGTAACTTGTTTAAAAGGAATTTAAATTTTGTAATTAGATTTGGTAACTGTATGCAAAATACCACAGCACTGGCAAATGTCATCAAAGTTTGTGTTGTCTGCACCTGCACTGCTAGTTAACAATGAATATATGAGAAGTGTTATGTTTGCAATGTCTGCATATACATTGTTTGCCTGGAAAAACACAAAATAAATAATCATTCCAATGAAATGTCATCCTAAAGGCTAATTACAGAATATTAATCAGAGCACACTGATGAACCTGCTTGATTCTGTTGATTACTTTTACAGGTATGGTAACTAAAATGAAGATTCACAGCTTCAAGAAATGATCCCAGAGCATCAACCAGAATTAATTAATGAGCAATCAAAATAAAACATAACTTAAAAATGTTAAAACTACCCATGAAAACTACCTTAAAATTTTGAATCATCTGACGTGCAGACTAGTAGTATATATAATACTAGTGGGTTCCAAGAACATCCACTATCACTGAACCTTACGGATAGGTACATAATGTGTTAGAAATGGATACAACTAAAACCACAATCAATCCATCCACATCCCCTTTTGTCACTTTGAAATGAATGGAAGAATATGAGAAGGAACATGTAAGAAGTTGTTGGGGTGTCACTTCTGCAGTGACAATAATCTCAAGCCATGTTTACACACCTGGGTGACGAGCCCTGCCATGGTAGATCATTCGCACCACTCAGTTGCACACACTCTCACCTACTGCCAATTTAGAGTGCCCAGTCCACCTATTGTATGTCTTTGGAATGTGGAAGGAAACTGGGTCATCCAGAGGAAACCCACGTGACTGCAGGGAGGACATGCAGACTCCACGGAGATTGCATCCCACCCGAGAATCAAACCAGAGAACCTCTTGCTGTGAGGTGACAATGCTAATTGCTGCACTACTGCAGTCATGCCCCAACTAAAAGCACTATCTAGTAATGTAATCATATCATGGCATCAACAAGAAGTGATGGATGCCACTATGAATGGGCATGCTCAGTGCAGTGCTTGAAGAGGTCATACAGAGTTAGTAGCTGCATTACTGTAGTGGGGGTAATGGAGGAGGAAGGAGATGTAGAGGTCTGTTGCTGCAATGCTTTAGTTCTGTAGCAGTAGGTACTTTTGTAGAAGCGGCATGAAGCAGCAGTGGGGTAATTAGCAACAGGGTGATGTTCCAAGTTTCAGTAAAAACTCAAGGTTTTCTACATGTGTAATAAGGTATCAAATTGTGTATATCATAATGACAACACATAAGAATGTAAACATTATTAATATAAAAGGAAGACACTGACTACTTCAGAACTGAATATGAGGTTTGACAGGGGTGATTTATAAACACAACATTGTTTTTTTTTCTTTTTTTTTTATTATTATTATATCTTTTTCTTCCCCACCCACAAATGATCATTCTCGCCTCCTTGGCAATCATATTGTTTAATTTTCCTGCCCCTTTGGCTACTGTAAAATTGGGATGAGATCCAGCCGGCAGTAGACCATTATCCAGAAGGGTGGGCCATGCTTGCCCTCACCCCATCACTCTGGCAATGACAGATATCTCCTGTGAAAGCTGGGACCTACTATGCTGGGTTGCATGTTGACTGCATACTTATGCATGCTAATTCAATGCCCAAAGAGCAGATTTCTATTTGTTAGACAAAATACACCTCATCTTTGGTAGCATTTCTTGCTTCAGGAATACCTCAGGCCTTTATCATATGGTAGTGACATACTGGAGCCAAAACCTCTTCCTTTCACCTACAATGGGCATCCACTCTTTCCTACCATCAATGCCACCTTCTTCAGCACCACACCATTAAAGATCTTCGGGGGGGGGGTGAAATCTGGGTTCCAGCACTGTGAGCCAAGGACCACAGAACAATTACCATTAGTGTACTTTCCACTAGTTCATGCTGATATTTCCTATTTGAACTCATTGACTATTTATAGTTTGCCTTGATTAAATATACACATGTTGTGCATAAAATACAATTAGAAGACTCCTTATCACAAAACACAAACATCCGTCTGTGAGAAACTATAAAATGTATTTAACTGAATAACAGTTCTGCATTGATACTAAACTCTCAGGAGGTTGAGTCCACCTGCACAAGTTCCACATTGCGAATGTCAGAATGTTGAAAACTGACATTACCAACTGTCCACCCTTGCCCCCTACTGGATCCATGGTAATCTTTGTTCTTGGGTCCAGATTGGTAGGGACTTTTGAGGATTGGGGTTTCTGTCATGTGTACCAGAAATTTAGCATTCCAGCTTTCACAGAATGGTTTAGAACTTACGAGGACTTCACCGCCTGTGAGTCAAATACTGGATAATAAACTATTCTGAACATACCTATCAATTGCTTACATTTTAGCAGAATGTCCAGATTTTTGCCTCATATGTTTATTTTTTCATCTGTAAAAATTTTTTGTTTTCTGGGTAAACTGTTGAGGATTGAAGCCAAAAAAATAATGACAGGCATTTGAGTTTCAAACTTCAAACTCCAGAAAATTCATGCTAATGTAAAACCTGTTATTCTATCAATTTTCTAAGTTTGTAAGAGCAACATTTAAAACCTGTCCCTATTTTGGGGCCTTTGCCCTGCAAGTTATTTATGGCTTTGTCCAGATTTCTTGCTCCAAGAGGTTGAGAAACATGGTTCTGAATCTAGACATAATGTGACAGAACAGGATATCATACATTAACGAAGTTCTAAGGCAGTTGTCTTGTGTGATACATTTACTTAGTGTGCTTTCATTTCAAAGAGCATGATTGCAGTTGTAATATGGTTTCATAAACTCAGAAATAGAGGCTAGCAGATTCACTTTAAAAGAAGGAAGGAAGGAAGAACATTGTACTGAATTTAAATAGCAAAACTGTGCTTCTCTTACAAAAGGTTATGAAAACTAAAGTAGAAAGTTTTGAATTATCACATTATACAATATTATGTATTATTTTTGCATATAGTATATATAGTTTGTATATGTGGATATTTTATTTGTCTTGTATGTTTTATATAATTTTACTTTTCTCCAATATAATCAACTGTTACAATGTTAGAGTTTTCCTCAATAAAAAGTTGTTTGAAACACAATGTATAGCTACACTTCCTCTGTTCTCATTAGTATGTTTTTGAATGAATCTCATACTTATGAGGACAGATGAAGTGCCATGTGCTTTGCCAGTTCTCAGCTGCTTCAGCAGCTTAATGAGAGAACAGTCAACAGTCTGCTTTGTAGGGCCTTGACTGAAGCCCTTCTTGAAGGACATGCCTTTTAGTGCTGTATTTATAGAATTTGGCCAGGGCATTTGCATGCCAAAGCTTCTGACACAGTTGTATTTGACTTCAGGAATCTTGCTGATGTATACCCTCCTTTCCCCTCTTGATTTCTTGTATGTAATAATACCTATTTGTTAATTAAGTAGAGCCCATTACACACAAAGTCTCTTTTCAAAGGTGACCTGAGAGTGATGTCTGGTTAAGTAACTTTCTCGAGGTCACACAAATGGCAAATGAAGACTAAGTGAATCAAACCTGTACCGCAGGAGCTCACAGCCTTAACCCTCTGCACCAACTGCCAGGAAGGTCTGCTGCACATGATACTCGCTCCATAATGAGCCCATGTTCAAGTCCCAACCATTGTTTCCAAAAGCTTTTAATTGAGATAGCAATTTATATGACTTTTGGATCATGCAATTTGTTGATACATTCTCTCCGTCTCTCTTTCATTCTCGTTTTCTCTTTCCATAAATATATATATATGCTAGGGCTTCTTTCCTAACTCTTCAACTCAACCCCTATTACCCTTTCCTTAAGTCATAACTGTATAGCAATTAAGAATATGGAGTTAGTAAAAAGTCTAGCATTACAGTAACACTGGAGCACTGTTGTAAGAGATGGTGTTTTTGCAGTACTGGATTGATGTTACAGCAAAGTGTCGATATTGTGGTAGTGAGTAATACTGTTGCAGTGTGTTAATATTATACTGTGAAATATTGTAGCACTGGGGTAGTGCTGTAACAGTGGTGAAACCAAGCAGTACCGTAGTGTTGTAGCAATGGGGTTATACTGTAGCGGTGAGTAATGTTACAGTGGTAAAGTGATGTAGCAGTAGGTTAATGCTGAAAAACTGATGTAGTGTTAAAGAAGGGGATAATGGGGAAACAGGTAGTGTTTTAGCAAGGGGATAATGATGAAATACACAGTAATCATGAGCCAGAGGGGTGACATTGTAGCGGTGCAGTAACATTACAAAAGAATGGGAATTTAGCAGTGTGGTAATGAAATAACAGATGGTGATCATGTATTAGATGGGTACATTGTGTGGTAACATTGTAAGAGTGTGGTACTAAGTAATGACACAGTGGATGGTAATCACGATAGTAGGGTAACCTTGTACTAGTGCAGTAACATTGTAAGAATATGGTAATATAGTAGCAGAGTAAAGCTGAAGCAGACAGTAATTGTGTAGTAGTGAGGTGACATTACAGTAGTGCATTAATTGTGTACGAGTGTGATAATATAACTGCATGACAATGAGGAAGTAGGCAGTAACCGTGTAGCAGTTGGGAAGCATTTGTGGTAATATTGTGAAAGTATGGTAATATAGCAGTGAGGTAATACTGAAAGAGATGGCAATCTTGTAACACTGAGGTAACGTTGTAGCAGTGTGATACTGTAAAAGTGTAGTAATGTAGCAGTGTGGTAATGATGTGGTGGGTGGTAACCATGTATCAGTGGGGTAACACTGTAAAAGGATAGTAATGCAGCAGTGTGGTAATGGTGTGGTGGGTGGTATCCATGTAGCAGTGTGGTAACACTGCAAAAGTGTAATAATGCAGCAGTGTGGTAATGATGTGATGAGTGGTAACCATGTAGCAGTGTGGTAACACTGCAAAAGTGTAATAATGCAGCAGTGTTGTAATGATGTGGTGGGTGGTAACCATGTAGCAGTGGGGTAACACTGTAAAAGTGTGGTAATGTAGCTGTGTGGTAATCATGTGGCAGGTGGTAACCATGTAAAAGTGGGGAAACACCACAGCAGTGTGGTAACACTGTAAGAGTCTGATAATGGCACAGAAGGAGGTAATCATGTAGTGATAGAGTAATGTTGTATCAATGCAGTAACTTTGTATGAGTGTGGCACTGTAGAGGTGTGGTAATAATCTAACAGGCAGTAATCTTGTAACAGTGGAATAATGTGGTGTCAGTGCAGTAACATTGTAAGTGGTATGATAATATAACAGTGCAATAATGATATAGAAGGCAGTAATCATGTA